>NC_056583.1:4849744-5149744 GCF_018340385.1 Cyprinus carpio
CATTAAAAAGTTTGAGGGGTCGAATGTGCTTTGAGCTTAACTTGTGGAATTTTTTTAGCTCTTTTTTTTTTATCTCAAACATTGGCATATATGAGTATGGACTGTAGGGATCTTTCACAAAGTTAAACTATCCCATGAAATCAAACTAGAGTTTTGTGTCGTTTAGTCCATGTCTGTAAGTATTGTGTACACTGTATTTTTATAGAACCTCATTTAAAAATGACAGTCTTTTCTGGAAGAACAGAGCACAAATATTGATGACTCATCCTGCACTAAACAGGTTTTTATCCAATCAAATGCTCTCTAGAATGGCAGTGTCCTTCCCCCCGATACCACCTGACACTGCAATAAACTGACTTAACTAGGCTATTTTTAATAGAAAAAAAGATGCATGGGCCCTTTAATATGTCCCATTCCAGCTTCCTGTTTCAAAAGGAAATGTGTCAATGAAGAGAAAAAAAGAAGAAGAAGAAAAAAAAACTTTAGCTGTCAAGTCATTTCATGGGGTCTCTAAAACACTTTAACAATAATCTCTCTGGGTTTTTTTTTTTTTGTTGTTGTTTTTTTTGTTGTTGTTGTTGTTGTTGTTCTTTGTTTGTTTTGCTATTCAGAAATTGTGACTAAATGTACAGTAATAGTGCCATTTTTTTTTTCATGTGTTCAAGTTTCAACATGATTACTTACAATGTAAATTTTAGCAAAACTCAAATACAACATGACAATCCTGATACAACGTGGCAAGGAAAATCCAGAAAACACACACTTTACATAAAAATGCTAATATAGATCGCTTAGCCAACATACTTCCAATGTGGTCCTCTGTTCAATTTTGGACAAGAATTGTCCACTTCAACAGCTGCTACGCAATTTGTATTGTACAAAGTACATTGTAAATAATCTTGAATTGACATACAATAACAGTTTTTTTTTTTTTACTGATCTTACAGTAGGTGATCAAGATATACAACACTAGAGTGGGGAGGGAAAATAATATAAATGATGATGCAAAAGCCTCAAACAAAAGTGAGTATCTTTCAAAGATGTCACTAACCATGTCAACTTAAGTTGCAGGTACTTTTTAACTCCTTTCCAGATGAACTGATTAAAAACTCCTGAGGTACTGTACGTTCCATTTGACTGTGAGATTGGCCATCTTAAATGATATTCCAATCTATAGGGGGCATACATGTACAGTTGGAAGGACACTACAAAAGGCATAGAGAATAAGGGTACAGTGGAGATGGAAATTTACCCTGCAGTCATTGCGCATCACTCCAGCAACTGAAGTCTGAATAATATAAAGGCAATTCAATTCCAAGATGTGACAGTTACAATACAACAATCATTATTGTTGTTAAATAAAAAAGGCATTTGATAAAACCAATGCACATTTACATACTAAAATACATATTACATATTAAACATTAAAACAGACATTTATCAGTTAATTAAATTATTAAATAATTTATATTTATACAAATATACATGGATGTATTATACAACACACATGTATATTTCATGTGTATATTAAATATTTGGCAATATATTTATTTACAGAAGTAACTATATACATCATCAAACCTTAAACACCACGAATATGTGTGACTCAAGTGGGGTCTATGTTTGTGGCCATTGCAGGGTGTTCCGAATGAATGCATTTTTTTCAAGTGACATGAACTTCTAAAAGATATCATACAATCAGAGAATAAGAAGCAGTGAACACTGCATAGGGACCCGTTCAATTGGAAAGCAGTGCTAAATTTATAGGCATTGCATAAAATGAAATCAGATTCAATCTCACTAAACTAACAAAGTGCTTTGCTGTTTTGTGTGTACTGTGACATCTGTGGCCAAAAATAGTCTGGTGCAGGTACTTGATTATTTTTTTATTTTTTATTTTTTTATTTTTTGCCATGTCAGCTTCTATGGCTGTGTTTCAACTAGAAAAAACTTTTTTCAGTGTATTCTAATGTAGGAAATGTCTACTGTTAAATTGAAGACCATATCAAGCTGATACTAATAGGTTCAGATATGCCACATATCTTTATTGTAACCTTATGTTACCTTCTATGTTCTTTTAAACTCACTGCCTGCTTTAAACATTCACTGTCTGCTCTGATAGATTAAGTCAAATGGAAGGTGACAGGCCAAAGTGAAAAAAAAAAGACTGATGCAGGGGAAAAGAACTGAGGCTACATTGAACTTTGGGGACAGCGCAGAGTTTCAAATGACAATGGATTGAAGTGATGCAATCAGGAGAAGGAGAACGAAGGGAGATAACACTGAAGACTTAAGACTATAACTTTGTGAAGCATAATCATTAGGAATATGTTTTATCTTTATTAATTAGATCTATTCACAACAGGCTAAAGCCTTGCCTTCCTGCTGGATGTAATATTTAAAACAGAATGAAAAGAATGTACAGCTTTCAGAATGAAACATGAAACATGAAACTCAAAACATGGATGAACAGTTGATGAAATGTCCATCATCTTGTTTTTCCTCAACTGATTCACCAAACTAAGATTAATGCTCTTAAAACTATTAATGCAGCCATTTAACCAGATTCAATGAGGAATGCTAAACTGTAAATAATAAAATGCAATAATCGTAAATAGGGCTTGGCGATAAAATGATAACGATGATTATTGTGGTATATTTTTTTCCTCGATAAAACGATAACAAGAGTTTGATAAATGTTCTATATAATGTTTATGCACCACACAGATTAAATCTAAAAATAGCACCATAAATGGACTATGGATTTACTAGTAACACTACCTGCACCATGGTATTGTTTCAGAAATGTGGGATATTCATATCGAATTGTTATATTATTGATGTAGACATGTATTAAATGTATTAAAGGAGTAATGGAATATAATTACGGTACTTTTGTGATTAATCTAGCATTTGTGCATTTATAATAAATGTGTTTATACTATTGTTTTTCATACAAATGTATGCTACAATTTCTAAATGTATGCTACCATGGGAGACCAATGGTTTCTTTTAATAAAACTCAAACAGAATAATTAAATTCCACCATATAAAATGAAGTTGTTACAATTTTTACAGATGTTACTGTTTTTGATAACGAAAATAAATTACATCTGTATCCTAACTCAAGCTACTACTACTGTCAACTCAAGCTACTGTCAAAGGTGCATTTCTAAGAATTGTCAACTCAAGCTAATGTAAAAGGTGAATTTCTAAGAGAAAAGAAAGTTAATAATAATAATAATAATAAATAATAATAATAATAATAATAATAATATTTCAGCCTGCACTGCAAAGTGTGCTGAAGGTACACATCATCAAAGTCAGGCAACACAAACCTGTTTCATGATTAGAAACAATATCACTCATTAGAGCATGCAGAAAATAATTAATTATTATTTCTATTAAGATTTTCATTTTGTTAAGGAAAAATTACTAAAAAATTGCAAAGAATTTAAAAATGTGATGTGTCATGTTCTGACCATAAAGAGTAGTTTAAAGCTACAATTAATGGTCTGGTTTCAACATTCACTTTCAAAAAAAAAAATCTGCTTTAAACTTAATAAATAAAAATGTGAAATGTATTGTTATAATTATTTATTTCGACTGACATGAAACATTTTATTGTGATTTGTTTTTTCTTTTTTTTTTTCGGGCCATATCACCCAGCCCTGATTGTACAATCATAAAACGTAAATATTGCAATAGCAAATGTATAGTATGTCCAATCTTAAGTTCATTGCATTTTTTATGGTGCTCAATAACAGTCTAGAACTTTTGATTTTGGATTTTGAACTTTTCTGAAGGAAAATGTGAGTGCTTTGTAGTATTGCACATACTTAGGGATAGGGGTTTGCCCATTGCTTGAGCATAAACAACTAGTAACACTATATGTGTTTTTCTTTTATTTAAAAGAAAAATGTCTTTAGAGAATGTATGATCTCTTGAATTCTTTAAACTTAGCTGGTGTGACAAATATCTCTACTAATCTTTCACAGAAACTTGCAGCTCATGAGTGGCTAAATTGATTCAATCCGTGATAACCACAAATGTGACTAAATGTCAGAGTTGTCCTTTGGGAATGTTAACTCAAATGTACAGTGTACAATATTTATGATAAAATTGTTTAAATTAATCTCAAATAGCATTAAAATCCACAAACAAGGCATGCAATGAAGACTCAAAGACCTGATCATTGTCTTTTCTTCCCTATTGTGACAAATGAAAAAATGCAGGGTGTGATTTAGTTTGGCCAATTGGGAATTGATTGAATCACTGTCGTTTGCTACTGCTGCGATCTCATGTGAGTGACAGGTTGTCCCACCCTCACAGCCATACATCATCAGAGCAGAGGAATAGGAGCTGATCAGAGATGTGTAAGATGCAAAATGGAGGGGAAATTAATCCAAATCCAAATCAGTAAATAAGTCAGAATGCATGAAATAGCATTATGCCTCCCCTTTAAAATCAATCAATCAATCAATCAATCAATTTAGATTTTCTTCTTCTTCTTCTTCTTCTTCTTTTCAGTTTTGAAAACTTACCTCCGTGTTGTTCCAAACCTGTATCCTGTCTCTTTAAGAATCTTCACGATGACAGTTCACAATGGTCATAGATAGCAAGTTCCAAATAAATAAATACATAAACAAATAAAGTTTTCATAAAAGTAGTGTGAAAAGAGTAAAAAAAAAATTAAAGTCATCATTTAATTCATTATGCCAAATATGGTCAATATGAAAAGAGTTGTATAAAGACTGAAATGTCTTCATTTGCATTCCACACTTAAAAGAGCAGCATTCCATATTAAGAATGACATGAGGCTAGGTAAATAACAACTAGTTCTATAAAACTTGAAAGGAGCTGACAGCACATGTACGGCTTTCAGCATGCCGAACATTCCAATATTATGAAAGCTTTGATGATTTTTATCATAAAATCAGTCAGTTTCACCTTCATCATGATGTGTTCAGCAATAGAAGGAAATAGTATGCATGTAAAGTTATCCTCTGAGAGGAAGCCAAGCATTTATATGATTGAAGACTTTGTTCTTGATGTGGCCGCTCCCATTAGAAAGGCTCCAGGGGGTATTTAAATTATCCGCCACTCATTCGAAAGCATGGATTCAATGTTCCCTGGACAATTAGGTGACTCTCATAACTAATTGGCCATAACTCAGCATGTACCATGACCAATGTCGAGACTGACAGTCATTTAAAAACTTCAATTATTGCAGGCTGAGAGAACATGGAGAATTTCTGAACTCTTGCATAAATTTATTATGGTTTTATTTAAATCATGCATCAACCCAGTTTTATATTGAGTTATTCAGCACAGCATCAGTTTATTCACCTGACAGCACGGCCAACTGTCACCTCTGTCATGGTTTTCAACTCTGAATGATGGGAAGACACCATTGCACCTTATTTATATCAAGATTGAGACAAGTGACTGTTGAAAGATAAATAAATAATATTTGTTCTTTTGGCCTGCTGACATAAGCACAAGTTTCTGTAAATTTCTATTCTAGCCCTTCTATTAAGAAACCTCACAAACTAGTTGTTTGTTATTTGAACAAATAGCTGTCAGCTTGAAGCAAGTCATTAGACTTGCATATAGTCAGTCATGTCCATTTTGTTCACCTGAGATGCTGCAATTTTTTATTTTAATTTTTTTTTTTTTACAAAAAAATTAAAATATTTGGACAGAGAGCAGCCAATAGGTATGCAGAGGTCTTGAGAAGAGGGTTTTAAAAAAACCTTTTTTTCACAACTGAATAGCAAAATATTTTCATCTGCATGTATACAAATGGGTAATGTATAATAAACCATGGATTATGGATTAATAATCTGTATTATATTTCCACTCACAGTAGGGAATTTAAAGTCAGACAGTAACTGTCTTTAAATGTGTTGTTGAAGGCAGTGAATGTCTCATAGAACATGGGTTTTGATGGGCAAAAACCTCTCTCCGAGAAGTCTCTCTGAGATCTCTAAATTCATCCCCTTTCAAGAACCTCCAACTCAAAATATTAGAGCTAAATTAAAACATAAAATAATAATAATAAAAAAAATCTAGACCTCACTTATCGACTGAAACACCTGTTGTACACAATCTATTATATACCTTCTGCATTGCATTATATGTTTTGCCCCACAATAAAAAGGTTTGATCATAAAACTAAGCAAATATCATCTTATTGTTGAACGATGTAGAGTGACAAGTGACAATTGATATTTATATGCATTTTATTTAAATAGACTGTTATACTTTAATAAAGATCTCATTGATTTACATTACAATCAGATTATCATCTTTTGGATCTAATTTCGCCTTATAAATATCAGCAACTGCAACAAATTGCATATTTTGTCTAGTTTAATATTTTGTCTAGAGGTTCAATAAACTATTCCATTGCACTGACCACACCAAATCACATCAGCATTTAATTCAGTAATACTCCAAAATAATCTAAATCCATCTTAAATTGGAGGAGGGGGGTGGGGGGAGTGGTCCTCTTCCATCTCAGCTTCATTAGAAATTATGCTTGCTTCCACAATTTTGGTGTCAAGTCTCATTTAAGCACAATTAAAGACTATCTGCTTAGTAGCAAGACAGCAGAAGAGGCAACTGCTGTAAGTCAAAGGTTTCTACCAAATTAGCCCATGCAGGCATAAGAGCCTGTTCCTTTTAATTGCCTTTCTGACTGAAGTCTCTGCTTTGGAACAAAAAACGAAAGAGAAAATGATTTATTTTTAGCATGTTCTTGGTTTGCAGGCGAATGTTGATGAATGCTTTTCACAGACCTAAAAATAAAAGTCGTTAATATGCAAAACTGCTTGTGTGTTTGAATATGTGCAAGAATGGTGTGTATTGCTATCCCATTATTTTAAGAGCATTTATTCAGTTTATTTTCTCCAAGTTTGAGGCTTGCAGAAGGTTCACCCACTCTAGAAGGAACTTTTTGTTGTTGTTTTTGTGTGTCAGATGTCAAAGGTCACTTTAACATCTGACCAGTGTGCTGTTCACCAGATAGCAAGCTAGCTTTGAAAGTAAGATCCCACCCTCCCAGCATAATCACTTTCCAAAGCCAGGCCTCCTCCAAAACACATGAAAGTGCACAGGCTGACCAAAGGCTAACCAGCGACACGACGAAAGACAGCATTGCTGGAGGGTTGAATACAACACTGTCAGATTACCTCATGTCCCTTTCACCGGTGAGAAAACATTACAGTACTAAGTGCATAATATTACAATAATAACACCTTCCATTCTCACTCAGTTTGCAATAGCCTATTGGATTGTGCTGCTGGCGTATCTTGTGTAGGTCTGCAAATACATACGTTGACAGGCAGGTAGGACAGCCTATTATAGCACCCGGACCGAGGTTTTCAACACTGCCTTAAAAAAAAAAAAATGAATGTAACAGTCTGGATGAATCTAGTTGGAAGGCCATTTGTAAATCCATTTGAATTCCTGAATTTACATGTAAACATAATATCCAGTACCTACAGAGTCTCATTCAGTTAACCTTGTAAATACTTTTCAATATATTTGCCATGATTAATTGGTAATGGACAATGCAAAACATTACTACAGTATGCCAATACCAAGCAATTCACATACATTCACTTTAAGACAACACCGCAGTGACTCATGCATTTTTTTTAGCAATCATTAACTTTCAGAATTTTTGATGGCAAAAGATGGCAAATTGGAATAAAAAAAAATAAATAAAAAAAAATACTACCTTGCAGTTTTCTTGCCTCCAAGCACAGTAACCCAAGTTGAACGGTGTGTGAGGTCCACCTGTGGTGTATCCAGAGCTAGACAACAACACTTAATTCTTCTTTTGTGTTCCCTCCATACAAAGAGTCAAAGTTTGTCTGGTTAACGTGACCCAGTTAGATTGTGCTAGTATGCCGCAAGTAGACACCAAGTGAACATTTTGTCCTCAAAGTGTATGTGTTAGAAGCAGGGAAAATGGTTTGACAAGGGATAAATTGTGATGGCTAGACGACTGGGTCAGAGTATCTCCAAAACTGCAGCTCTTGTGGGGTGTTCCTGGTCTGCAGTGGTCAGTATCTATAAAAAATGGTCCAAGGAAGGAACATTGGTGAACCAGCGACAGGGTCATGGGCGGCCAAGGCTCACTGCTGCACATGGGGAGCTAAGGCTGGCCCGTGTGGTCTGATCCACAGATGAGCTACTGTAGTTCTAATTGCTCAAGAAGTTGATGCTGGTTCTGATGGAAAGGTGTTAGAATACACAGTGCATCGCAGTTTGTTGTGTATGGGGCTGCACAGTCACAGACCAGTCAGGGTGCCCCATGCTGACCCCTGTCCACCACCAAAAGCGCCAACAGTGGGCACGTGATCATCAGAACTGGACCATGGAGCAATGGAAGAAGGTGACCTGGTCTGATGAATCACGTTTTCTTTTACATTACGTGGATGGCCAGGTGCATGTGCGTCACTTACCTGGGGAACACATGGCACCAGAATGCACTATGGGAAGAAGGCAAGCCAGAGGAGGCAGTGTGATGCTTTGGGCAGTGTTCTGCTGGGAAACCTGGGGTCCTGCCATCCATGTGGATGTTACTTTGACACTAGTCTCGCATAGCCAGACCTTCAGACTCAAGAGCTGTGTCCCAATTCAAAGACCGCATCATTCGGAGGACAGGTCCTTCGAAGGACGCTCCGAGTCTAGCCTTCGCGGGATTTCCTGATTGAGCCAGCAGGTGTTCCCGATCATTGCTCCTGTCACTTAGCAATGGTGCGAGAAGAGTGCTGCCATAGATGGTTTTTGTTAATGAAAATGAAAATAACTGGAGCTTGAATTGTTAGTTTTTGACTGCTAATTACTGAATTATACTTTAAATTTAAGTATTGGATTTCGACTTACTTGAATATTGTAATGACGAAAAAATACAAAATATAAAGCGATTAAAAGACTTATATCTTACCAAAATGTGATTTTATGTTGCTTATTGTATTATTTTGTACATAAATGGACCATGGTGAACATATTTAAACAGGTTTTCAACCCTGTTTAGTTTTATGCAGATGAATATAAACAGTTCACTTACAAAGGTTACTGCCGCTTACTGACGAGCGGCAGCTGTCGCAGTTGCTAGGTAACAAGAACAGTCCTACGTAGGCTAGACCGGTCTGAGTGCTTCGGAAGCAGCCTTGATATGGTTCGCAGTTTGTTAATATTCTAGCAATAAACTTTCATCTGCTAAATAAAGTGGAGTGTAACGAAATACATTCCTTAAGTATTCACACACAAATGAGAAGGCTACTGAGTTTTGTTTTGTTTTGTTTTTTTCCCTCTCACAGGACAGCTACAATACAAAAACACGGTCCTTTACAATATCATGTACTGTTGGACGTTAAACTGCCCAACACTAGATCTATATAAAGTATTTTAGATGTAACAACCTTGAACATATTCAGAAGTAAAATACAACTGTAGTGCAGCAGTAATATTAATGAAAGACCACCATATATGAATTTCTTTCTGCATAATACATAGGCTACTTTTACTCTTCATACCTTAAGTACATTCAGTATGAAGAATAACACTTTTACTTAAGGTTTTCAATGCATGCATTTTTTTCCCTCAATTCGCTAATAGTAGTTACTGAAAGTACTTTACTAAAGTAACTAATTTCTTCCACCAATTACTTGGTCGTAGCTCTACACAATTAGTCCTTTCCTCATTTCCTTAAATCAGATCAGACCCCTGTACTGCAGGATAAACCTGAACCTCACTGCTGGACAGTGGAAATTTGCACTCAAACACTCTGGAGACTATCCCAGATGATGTCCCGCTGGCAGAGGCCGTACCAGGCTCTCTATGGCAGCACGTCCAGGTCCAGCAGCACCACCAGGGTCTCACTGCTCAGCTGAATGAAAGTGTACATAAAACTGTTTCATGCATGTTAATAAAATTTATGTTTTTCTAAAGTTGAATTGAAGTAATCCTGTAATTAGTTGTAGAAAAGTACTTTTTGTATAGAACAATTTACTGTATTTTCATGTGCAAATGTTATTCAGAGGGGTTAAAAAAAAAAAAAAAATTATATATATATATATATATATATATATATATATATATATATATATATATATATATATATATATATATATATATATATATATATATATATATATATATATAAATGGTTATATTTTTACAAATTATAACTTGCTTTGCAAAAATTAACAATTTCCAGAACTACGTCTTGGCTTTTACTCACAAGTTTCAACTAAAACAATGCACAGAAATTACTTTGTTTCGTTTACAAATAACTTAAATTACAAAATAAAACAAATTCTTTCATTTCATTTTCAGGTTTCCCAGAAGCATTTTTTCCAGAACTGTCAAAAGAGAAAAAGGAAAGAAAATTAAGACAGGGCTGCAATCTTAAGGTTAGAAAATGACAGCAGGACGTGCATACACAATACTTCAGAAATAATTTTCCTGGATCATCAAGTTTGCCTAAAACATTTGTGGACATCTTGCAAACCCCCCCCCCACACACACACCCTCAAAGTGAAACACTTGTCCGATTATTAAGTAACCTTATAGGCCTACTTGTCCTATTGTTGTGGGCATTATATATGGGTGAGGGCTAATTGTTGTGAACAAGAGGTCCTAGTGGAACTATTACAGATGGGTAATGCCTCACCTTCGATACACAATGGCTGAGTTTTTGTCTCAAGTACAGGAATGATCAAATTCAGCCCTAAATTTCATAAACAAGAACTTTTGCCTCAGACCACCTAACAAATTAATCTGATCACATTTAAGACTCCTGACTTTTAACATGTATTTCACTTGCTATTTGAGTAAATTAAAACACAATACTTGCATTTCTAAGTGTATTCGTCGGCCGCCACAGAACCATCTCCCACTATTTGTTTGAATAAGTCCCGTCGCCACCAGTGCACTATGAATTCTGGGATAGGATGGGCTGCGAAGGATCCATCTTATGTATCCTTCATTTGCCGGAGAAACGGAGGGCGCATTTGAAGTCACGTACGAATTACGACAGCCTTCAAATGCTGCCGTCGAAGGACGCAGCCCATAAATTGGGACGCAGCTAAGGTCTGGAATTCATGGCAGCTTTCATTGGCCAAGGCCTGCCTATGAGGCAGTTTGACTGACATGTCAAACAACCAATCACAGTTAGTTTCGTTCATAATCACGTTTCGAGGCGTGGAAATGTCGCCACAATAACAGACCGGTGTGTAAAACTGACGCATTTTAAAGATTCTATGCTGCAAACTTTAAATAATTCACATACTTTTGAAAATGCAGTGTTTAGCTGATTCTGATAAGCACTCGTCATCACAGTTGTAAACACTGTGGCTTTCTTCTTTCGTGAAGGCGACACAGTATCTTTCTTTCCAGGCAGAACATTAAAGAACGCAACACATCTCACAGAAATCCTGTAGAATTCAACCAGTCCAGTGACTACTTCGACATTCCTGAAGTGTTTCCACTTTTGTGTCCCATTTGCATCAGATGTTTAGCCTACGGTCCGTGGGTTTGACGTCTGAGGCCGAGACTACTTTGACACTTACCACCTACCTAAGCATTGTTGCGGACCATGTACAGTACATGGAAACAGTATTCCCTGGTGGCTGTAATAAACTGGAAATGCTGTATAAAATATAAATTACCTAATGACCATCTTGGACTTTTGTAATCGTTCTGTTGGTCTGAATAACAGCATGATTTGGCTACCTCATTATTTAGTTCTATAAATGTTATAATTCAAATTATCCTTTTGGCAATTGCCAACAATTACACTTTACTTGCAATATTTACGATTAGGATTAAAATCAGGAAGAATTGGGATGTTGTTAAGAATTCTTAAATGGAAAACTTAATATTTTTATGTTTGGTTTTGATTTGACCATGTAACAAAGGTCATTTAGGATTGCATATACCTAAATGCATTGAGGAAGAATAAAGGTGTCTGAAATGTTACTCAAAAACGCAAAATTGGGTAGTTTAATGGCTTGTTGTCTGGTTGTTTAGTTTATTTATTTATTTGGATGTGCAAGTATTTTGTGTTTATTATTCATTCATTTTATACAGTCTCTGTAGTTCGCTTTCAGAAACAGAGTCAACAGATTTTGGCTAATAAAATGTATTCATGTAGTCATGGACTGACAATTTTCCACAAACTTTGGGAGAAAAAAAAAAAAAAGGTGTTCTGGTGTTCAGGGAGCACATGGAGAGACACACACACACACGTCTAAAAGCACTTGTACACCGAATTTGCCTCTTCTTGCTCTTGTACCAACAAATACATACAAAACTTAAAATACCCATCTTGGAGAGTGTGTTCCAAAAAAAAAAAAAAAAAAACTGTTGGTTATGTCTTAAGTGAAAGTAAACAGTGGAGAGAGAAATTGGATGTATATCATTATAATGTCTCTTACAGTGACCTCACCTAATTTACTAGCTGTTGTTGATGTCCTTAATGTTAATCCAACAAAAAGAAAGAAATCACTCATTGCTCTTGACTGAGTTGCTTTGTAGTTTTAATCCACAGTCAAACCAAAAAAAAAAAAAACACACACCCCAGATATACATTTTCTAGGTGTTTTTTTTATTATTGTTGTTGGGTGCAGGGCACTATAGTTAATTCATACAAGCGAGTATAGCAACAAAATAACTGTGACGTTATACACCAACACCCCCCCCCACCCCCCCAAAAAAATAAAAAACATTCATACTGTGGACTACCAGTGAAATTGATAAAAATTTGGGACCAAAAATTCAGACACTTTGACCTGACCATGTTTTGCTTGCATGTTTTTTTGCTTCAATTTCTAATACAAACTTTTTATAAATGTATTTATTGCAGTTTTTGCTTTTTGTTTTTTCGTTTGTTTTGCTTTGTTTTGTTTTGTTTTGTTTTGTCAGGGTTGAATCAGAGCGTAATGAGACACCAGATTATCTGTGGAGAACCACCTGAGATCAACTGGACAGGCTCTGTTGGGTCTCTCAGATCACACTGTTCCCACAGGAGAAGTCAGTTCATGTCTTTGAGATCAACTAAACTAAACAAGATTCATCACAGAGGGTGAACACTGGAGTGCTCTCTCAACCTGAGTTACATGCTCATGTGAGTGTGACATGTTGAGGGATTATCCAGCCTCCCAGAATTCCCGACTGAGAGGAAGCCAGATTCACACTGACAGAATGGGAATTATGAAGAAGAGAAACAGAATGGATTGTTTTTAGAGTGGTGTGAGAGTGAGGTGAGACACTGATGTGTAATGGAGTGTCTTCTTTGAAGCTGCTTCTTAAGTGTTTAATCTGTGCAGTGACGATGTCACCGGCGAGAGTCATATGTCTTTTAATCCCATTTTATGAGGAAGATTTGCATGATCAATAAGAGTTGATTCAAACGATGTTGCCATGCATGACATCAAACTCATCAAGATTTGCAGAATGACTAAGGCTTAACAGTACTTAAATCTAAATCATGATTGCTTTGTGTTTAATTCAATGTTAAATTGGTATTTTTCTTTGTATGTGTTTACTGGAATTACTGTCTCTCTCTCTCCATAAATCCAATCAATTTTCCTGAATATGTTAATCCAACCCACACATTTAACTGAGTCTCATTGAACACATATTTTACCACCACAGCGATCCTCTGCTATTGGCTGTTATAGAACAACCTGTGGCATAACGTTCAAATTATCATGAAAACATGTAATGTACTGTATATCACTTTCAGATAAAAGTGTGTTTCAAAACCTAATGAGCGGCAAAGTAGGCAACATTTTAAGGTGTCATACTCCCAAACAAGAAGAATGTTCCAAAAAGTGGGCAGCATGTTTTTGATGCCTATTAAGATATATAATTTTGGCTTATTTGAAGTAGCATTGGATGTATTTGGTGGAGAAAACAATAACAGCATGCATTTTGAAAATATCAGTGAAAAATCCATTCAAAACGGAGGACAAAATATTCATAAAATATATATATAATAATATACTATTGATATAATAAATAAATACAAATAAGTAATATAGGGTTAGGTTGAGGGGATAGAAAATACAGTTTGTACAGTATACAAACCAGCACATATGGGATATCCCTATAAAACATGGAAACCTGTGTGTGTGTGTGTGTGTGTGTGTGTGTGTGTGTGTGTGTGTGTGTGTGTGTGTGTGTGTGTGTGTGTGTGTGTGTGTGTGCATCCTTAATTAGGATATTGCATTGCAACATTCTACAGTAATACCAAACTCTGTTGAATTAATTTTATATCAGTATGTCCACTAGAAAATATTAAGTGTGGTATTGAAAAAACAGTTTAAAAAAATAAATAATAATAATTAAATTTAAAATAAATAATTAAAATATTATCTTAAAAGTAGGCCTATTCACTTTTAATTAAGTAGACAGAATATCTTTTTAACCCACTATCAGAGTAATATTAAATCTGTAAACCTTTAAAATTAAAACAACTGATTTGGTTTTATTTTTGAAATGTTAAAAAACTAAGGTTGTCAATGGGGGAAAAAAATATAATTATTATAATTATAATTATTTCTAACTAGAAACTAGGACCCCCAGACCCTCTTGTAGCCTCCTATAAATTAAATTAAATAATTATTTGCTCTGTATGTTTAACTCATCTTATTTTTTTCCATTTCTATTTTTTTTTAACTTGCAGAAATATATATATTTTTTTTTTGTGTGTGTGTGTGTGTGTGTGTGTGTGTGTGTGTGTGTGTGTGTGTGTGTGTGTGTGTGTTGTGTGTGTGCTTTTTGTATCCCAATACATTAACACTGACTCATCAATGAAATGTAATCCTGCAGAATCAATGGCAAACATTCATACATGCACCTACAGCCACTGTTATTCACAATAGTTTTGTGTGTGCGTGTGTGTGTGTGTGTGTGTGTGTGTGTGTGTGTGTGTGTGTGTGTGTGTGTGTGTGTGTGTGTGTGTGTGTGTGTGTGTGTGTGTGTGTGTGTGTGTGTGTGTGTGTGTGTGTGTGATTTGATTTGACTTGAGAGCAAGAGCTAGGTGTGAAACAGGCATTGTAAAATTCGGAGAAATTTGAAGTTAAACAGCTCTGACATCTCACTGAACAAAAGCTGATAACATTTGCAAGAGCTTCACTTTTCCTTGCTTTTGAGGTTCAGTGACATTCAAAGGCATGTTGTCAGAGTGCCAGATCACTCTTTTTATCAACGTCATTATAAAAGGGCCCAGTAGTTCCACTGTTATGTTCAGCTGAATGTATGGCAGTGTTCATATGGCCCTCTTTGGACCACTGACTGCTCAAACCTGTCATTTGTTAATTTATAGCTACTGAAAAATTACCTAATCAGCTTATTGAGCATAGTAATGTTATTAAAATGCTACAGCCTAAATGTAGAAATATGAGTAATTAGAAATATGAGAAATAAGAGTTAATATTATCATAATGAAGCATATTAAGACAAATTGACAGGCTTTCTGCCGACATCATCATTAAGATTTGTTCCTGGCTAAAATTAGTGAAGCATAGCATAATAATTATTCATCATCAGAAATTGTATTCCCCTTTTCTTTTTTCTCCCTGATTTTGCCATTACATTTATTATGGTCCCTAATCAAATTCTCGCTTGCTTTTAGTTCTTTTATTTTAATTTTTTTCAACAACTTTATCAATAGTCAACAAAATGTGTACTTGAGTCACTTTGGGTAAAAGCATAAGATAAATAACTAAATGAAACATGTATGCTGTTGTAATATTTAATGAAAACGAGCATACCCCCCCCCCCCCCATACCCCCAAAAAATAAGAAAAAAGAAAGAAAGAAATTGGCTAAGTCTGTTGCAGAACTGAATTTAGGGTGAATCCAACTAAGTGTGCCTCACTAACATTCAGCAATGTTGACATGTCCTGGTTGTATCATGAAAATCTTAATAGAAGCTCTGCCTCATAGTAAATACGATACATCAGGATGACCAAGGACGGTCACACTGATCTGTTCTGACTTTGTCTCCTTATTTATAAATCAGTTGTGCTACCACACATATTCAAGTCAAAGTAAAGCATGTATGAAATGTCTACAGCCGTCTAACCATTACTGACCTTTACGGAAGCATGTATATCAGATATCTCTAGGTTGGGAATAAAGAAACAGTACTTATTATGATTTTTTTTGATTAATGGAACCAAACGACATGCATTATATTTAGGTCTATAATGGCTGAATCTACAGCGTTATGGTGAAAGTATTGTTTAAAGATAGGTCAAATTCTCGCTCTTAGCGAACCATCAACTATAACGTTTGCCTCAGTAAATTAATAGTTGTTAAGTTTAGGTATTGGGTAGGATTAAGGATGTAGAACATACAAATGCCATGCAGAATATGTGCTAATAAAGAGACAATATTTTATAAACAGGCATGCTAATAAGCAACTAGTCAATAGTGAGATCTGGTCCCTATACTAAAGTGTTACCAATGGTTTAATTAAAAGAGAACATTAATATCTGTAGTGCAAAAAAACATGAATAGTTAAGAGAAAATTTAATTTCATCAAATGCCACTTTTTAAAGAAATATTAATCAAATGATAAAGAAAGATAATCTAAATTAAAATGTGCTCTGAAGAAACAGACTTGCGGGTCAGATCACAGTCCCTCATACTGTCCCTCAGACAGACACATACTGTGTTGCAATCACACTTCATTCATTGTTTGGTAAATTATCTAATTTGTGGCGCTCTGTTTAATTATGAGATTAAACTTTTTCCAGATGACAATGCAGCTCTTTCTCGATTGTTGCTTTGATGGCAGTAAGAAACAACTAAAAAGTATTTGGTGAACATTGATTTCCATTGTATGAACAAAAATGGACATTTCTCAAAATATATTTTTTTATGGTTCACAGAAGAAAGAAAGTCATACAGGTTTGGAACACGTACTATGAAAATGATTATTTCCACATGCAATCATTGATAAACTTACAGAATAACATCAATCAACAATAATCCAACTTTTCTTGCCGGCAGTGCCTCCTTAAATGCTGTTAATACAATGGAATGATGCAGTAAAATAAACATACTCTATGCACGCTTTTCTTCTGAACCAAGAAAGTGAATAACATAAATTCAAGGGGTAGAATACAAAATGACCAGCAAGGGGAGCAGAAATGCTATAACAGGCAGAGCCACAACAATGATTCACGTCCTTATCTCCCCCTGGTATCTCAAAGATACCATTCACACTAATAGATAGGCTACTAGACTACATAGCCTGGTCTGAAGAAAGGAGGTATACTAATTTGGATATGAGTCTGTAATAATATTTTGTCCCATGCTGAACAGTTTTCACCTCCACTTTCTTCACTAGACCATCTGTATTGGGAACAGCCTTCACAGTTATTCCCATTGGCCACTCATTCCTTTCGACTTATTTGTCATTGAGTGGAACAATGTCACCTTCTTTGATGATATGATGTTTGTGAAACCACATGCAATGGCTCTGAAGAGTTCCAACTCCTTCTTCTATTCCAGAATGTTTCTGCCAGGGTTTGAACCCGTTTCCACTGGTATTGGAGCATGTCTCCATTGTTGAAATCTTCCTGTGAAGTTGGGAGATTACCAGCTTTTTTGTATCTGTGGAGACTGGGACTAGAGGCTGTGCATTAATGATGGCTGTCACCTCGGACATAAGAGTCACTAAGACTTTATGAGTAAGCTGTGTGTACCTGTCTTTCAGGAGCATTGAATCCAAGATACACCTTGTTATTCCAATCACCAATAAAATTTGTCCCACAATCAGAGTGCAGCTGCTTGGCAGGACCTCTAATAGAAAATAATCTTCTGAGAGCATTATTGAGACTTGAGGAAGTCATTGACTCAGTCACCTCAACGTGAACTCCTCTGGTACACATGCAAGTGAACAATGCTGCCCACCTCTTGCTATTGGCTTGTGCACTGTGTGATCACCTCCCATGACCCATCTCCCTGACCAGTAGGACTATGGTGTGATGGTGAGCCAGGATGATGAAGGGATTTGTTTCTTTATCTTCTAGCTCTGCTTGTCTGATGCGTCTGCCAACTCTTAGCAAACCATTGCTGTCGATGATTGGATTCAGCTTTAAAAGTGGACTATGTGACAGAATTTCACCAACAAAAGTGATGCATTTCAGCTCCTCCTGATACACTTCATGTTGTACACTCTTGATGATTATTTTCTCTGCTTTCAGAAGATTGCTTACAGATAAGCCCTTTGAGCACAAATGCCAACCAGTGCACTGACTAGCACCAATTGGTTTACAGTTTGCAGTTGAGCCACGGCTCTGACGTCTGTTGTCCTGTCTGAGAATTGCTTAAATCTTTTGGCACCTAATTGATCCACTTTGATGCGGGTAGAGAAGACATTAATCTCTGAGTGAATTTCAACATTTTACTCTGGGTCAATAAGGTTGTATAAGCTTGGCTATCAAAATGCTGCTCTGATGGCTAATGCAAAAATGAAGGTCCTGTGAACCAAGTTGTGGCCTCAAACTTGGCAGAAGGGGAAGAACAAGAGCCATGACCGGCAGGCTTTTGCTCAGAGGACCCATACCTCCATTGTTCAGGCTGAGTAGATTGTCAAATGTGATGCACTCTACTGATCACATATACAAGGAACCATCTGGACTCATTATAGATCTGTGCTAACACTACTACCTGTCTAGAGCCTTATTCTGTCCGGTTTTAGATTAGATCACCCTCGGTCCATTCGCCATGGGGCCCCCTTTAAGTGCGGGGCCCGGTGCGACCGCACCAGTTGCACCTCCCTAAGGACGGCCCTGGCTGAGATAGCCTTCATGGAGGCATCTAAGAAGACACATATTTTCAGTGTGTTTGGCTTCAGAAAGAGGAATGGATACATACATGTGTGGAATGTTCAGACTTCTCAAGTCTCGCAGTGAATCATATCACTGTGTCCACTCTTCATGTCTGTTCTCAGGTAGTGATGTGTCCCACTCTTGTGTCTGCAATGAGAGTTCTCTTAAGAGTAGACGTCCCTGAATTGTGATTGGTGCCAGGAATCCAAGGAGATTGAATAGGCTGGAAGGTGAACGTGTCCGATATTACATTCCATTGTACCCCCAAGCTTCACTGATCAGGTAAGTCATCTGTGGAGAGGTCAATGTATTTGATGTACTTTGCCAAGTCTTCATTTAGAAAAGGCTTCCATTACTTTGGCTCTGTTTGCTGCAATTTTATGAAGCCTGAGGTTTGAGGCCACAAGTCCCTCTTGTGCTCTTTCACAGGGGGGCCATAACGGGGCAAAGGTTAGGACAATTCCAAGGGGCTGACGAGGGAGAGGGGGCCTGTAATGTGTACGGGCCTGTGTACTGGAAAACATGAAAGTGAAAACATCAAAGTCATAGGTATTGTTGAGTTTTTGTTCACTAATGGAATTGTGAACTCCAAACCAATTTTGCAGCACAAATCAAACACAAAAGGGCTTTAAAAAAAAGTCCTGGAAATTCTCAATGGATTAATGGGATGAACTCATGTCTTAGAAAAGAATACTTATTTTATGAAAAACAAAGTCAAGACACCTTTATTTAAATAGCGCATTATACAATACGGATTGTTGAGATGTCAAAATACATGTACACACACAAACACACATTCTGTGCATAGGTCTGAGCAATAAAATATTGTTGGAAAAAAACAAAAACAAAAAAAAAACAATCCAGGACAGAACCATCAGAAGAATCGAAAATAACATTTTAATAAAAAGAAAATTAAGATCTTAGAATAGCCATCCCAAAGCCCAAAGCCCAGAACATGCAACTGGGAAAAAAAGGTCAGAATCTCAATATTGTGGTGGGGTTGTCATGGAGTCATGGATAAACTGAAAGCTTTGATCTGTGAAACTCGGAGGAGACTTTGACCAGCTGTTACAGAAACTTTATGGCCAGAGGCAGCTACTCTTTCCACAACAATTGGTTTAAAATTTAAAACCTATAAAAACAAACAAACAAAATATTTTTTTTTTTTTTTTTTTTTGTGATAGTGATAGTGATGAGACAATTTTTTTTTAGCAAGACATTTTTAAGATCAAAATGAACGATAGACAATATTGGCAACTGCAGAAAAATGGTAATTATCTCATACCCACAGAATCAAAATAAACATGACTCAGTTGCTCAGAGTATGGTGACATCTGCACAGATTCATTTCCACACTCCAAAGCACTGCCAAGATACAGCCTCGCTTCCTGTTCTGTTTATTTTGTCAGTGCTTTAATAGCTGTCAAGTATCAATAATCTGTTCAGTCTCCTTTATATGTAAATTTGTCTCATTGTACATTGTGCCTTATTCATAAAAGGCATGCTATTTGCCTGATGAAATAAACATTGTACTGAAGTTGGTAGTCTTCTTCATCCTTCACAACTCAGAATCGATCCCAAAGACCAAGATTCTCAGCTTGCAAATTGTTCCCAACAAAGATGTTGTGCTTCTGGTGCTGAAACAGCACAGACAGCTTGTGCACATAAACACAACATAAAAAAAAGATATGATCAGTAATTCATGGCAACTTACGTTTTTACATCAACTTTAACATAGAAATTTAAGTCAGCAACTGAACTGGAAATATACGTGGAACTTTTTTACAGTGATATCAGCAGACACAATTTATTTATGGGTAATTTCCCCCTCAAACTATTATTTATGTAATTTTAACAATTTACTTTTGCAGTACTTTTTGGTCTTGTCACAGGTCGTCATGAAAAGTTGTAAATATCATCCGGATTTTCTAAGCTAAAGAATGATTTTCTCTGGATTACTGTCCCTTAGTAGCCATGTGTATTAATCTTCCTTTAAATGGGGTCTTTGCCATTTTCTCTTGCTTCTTACTGTTTTGCCCATTTATCCTATACAGTCTGGTGGTCTTTCTCAGTCCAAATACTTTTTGAGGCCACTATGTTTGTATTCATGGTAGGTTTCTGAACTTAGGGGAACTCATTTTATTCAGAATCTCAATCACTCAAGTTCAGTAGTGGACTTCTGTTCAGTTATAAGGACATAAAAAATTTAAAGCATTACCTTTTAGCACCACTTACTAGATCTTTCTGCCACGATAAGTACAACAACTAACAACTGTCCCCACAGGCATGTATTTCCAATGATCCTTGGTTGTGTTTTTCATAATAATCATTAAATATTTAAACAACTGTTGTTTTATTATAGAATATTTCAAAATGCATGGGGATATTTCACTTAATTTATTTAAGAATTTGTTAATTTCTTAGAATTTATTTCATTTGGAGCACTTTAGCCCCCATAGAATCGCCCCTGGCTTGCTCGCTGATCGCAGATTTATAGCATTATTTATTTACATCCCGCATTGCCAAAGTAAATTGTGGCAATGAATTGATTAGGATATTTGTATTTATACATCACATAGGGAAAACCTATGAAGATGAAGATCAATGTGAAATAGAAATGAGCGTGGAGTCATGGCCTGGCAGGCTGGCATGGTTAGTGGCATCTCTGTGTGTGTCCACTGAGACGTGCTGTTGAAATGAGCTCTGGTGCTCAGGGGTCTGGCATCATCTCTCTCCTCCACCTCCCTCCAGTAGTCTCAACCCACAAAACCCAACTGCGTCTGCCAGCCAACACTGCTCTGCCAGACCCCCTCCAACCATTCTTTCTATAGGAAATGAAAATAGAGGAGGAAAGGACAAATTTTACTTACAAAATTAATTGAAAAATGAACATTTATGCTATGGCGTTGTGCCAATAAAACCAATCTACATAATATTACATTACAACTGGCAACATACAGTATATCTTGCCAACTTTATGTACACTGTAAAAATTTCAAAGTTGCAATTAAAAAACATGATTGTTGGAGATTGTTTTACAAAAATATACAATTTCAGTCTTTCTATTTCCAAATTTCATGTTTAGCTCAATGTGTTATTTGCCTTTTCTCTGCAGTTTATGGAATTTACTATCAATTTCTAAAAGAAAATTGTTTCTACACCAAATATTTTTCAGTTTAGGACAATCCGTATGGACCATCATTGGAGCTGTTTATAAAAGAGTAGTTTTCATATGAGTTCACTAAAGCGAAATGATGATACGACAACTCTAGTGTAGCAATAAACAAGCGTGTCATAACTGTGCCAGTAAATTAAAGCAACTGTAATGACATTAAAATCAGATGTTGTGAAAGGCATCAGCGATGTGCAGGAATCATCAATCAGGAATGTCAGCTAGCTTCATGACAGTGCTTCATTTGTCTTGGAGTTCTCCCATCATATGAACAACTTTACAGCATAATTGCAGAATTAAGTCTAATTGGTATGCATTGGATCGAGTCTTTGGAATGCCATTAGGAGTGAGCTTTTAACCTCATGCTGAACCCTTGTTCGTAATTAAAACTGTGATTAATGCTACTTATTATCAGGTCACTTTCGGTTTCATATGCCAGTGACAGCAGTACCACTCTCAGAGAGAGAGCGCAGTATGGATGTTCAATAGAGTGCTGAAGTGACCACCCACTTTTTTACTTGCCTTAGTGCTGCATTAATTTTTTCCCTATTTATGTTTACTACTGGGATTTCAAAAAAATTGTAAGGCTTGTGCCAAAGCAATCAGGGCTGCCTTTCCAAAAAGTATTAAAGGGATAGTTCACCTTTAGTTGCTGATCCCCATTGACTTCCATAGTATTGAGAAGTATGCAAGTCAGCAGGGACCAATAACTGAAGGTGAACTATCCCTTTAAGAATCTAAATTAAATATTGTTTAATCCTACTTATACTATAATTGATAGTTGATACTGTAGTTGATGGTTGATTTTCAGCTCAGTGTATTGTAATACATTATACAATAGTATTCAATTATAACAACCTATTCAGAGTATATTTATTAAAATCATCATTTATTAAAATAGATGCTGCCTTATTGCTGCCTTACTTTTCTTATCCTTATCCTAACCATATTAAACCTGCTCCTATATAGCCTACTCATGGCAAAGTTCTTTATCGTTCTTCGGTTAGGGGTATACAGTAAGAAGTTTGAATTAGCTTGTTAACAATGCAGTGCATATTTGTATATATTAATCTAAATGTCACTCTCAGCAGTGTAGGCAGCATTTAGCTCAATATGTAAATATGTTCTCTGTTGTTTTCTTCTGAGTAACAACATAAACACTATAAAAATGACAGTGGTGAGAAAACATTAGTTAGAAGAGCATCTGATCATAGCGATGTGGATGTTTGTACCAGCTCAGTCAGCACTACAGCCAATTATATAGCACTTTATACAATCCAATGCATTAAAGCAAGCAGTTTTACAATATTAAACATGAAAAAAACACCAGTGTCACTTTCCATTAGATTTACAAATATATATTGTAATTATGGTCTCAGACTTGGAGACTGACAAAAAAAAAAGAAACCCTGTTAAATACCCCTTAGGAATTTATTTCCACTTTTTAAGTATTTTTTATTCAACATCTCTCCAAGCTGATATGCAATGGCAAGAGTGTTTCTGTGGCTCAGTGGTAGAGCATTGCGTTTCTATTACTATTTTTGCTTGCACTGTAAGTCGCTTTGGATAAAAGTGTCTGCTAAATGCATAAATGTAATGTAAATGGAACAGGGTGAAGAATGAGATTGGAAAAAGATGGATTTGAATTCAGGTTGGTGACGTCAAAACTAAATCCACTATATGACTTTAGTCCTGATTTTCACTCGCCGACAGTTTTCTGGAGATTGCCAACAAAAGCCGGAAATCTGAAGCAAATATCTCACAAAACTGATTTCGGACAGACTTCTGAAACAAGATAAAAGTTTAAAGATCTTGTCGAAAGCTAAATGGTGGTGACATTGAAATCATTCAGCTGTGACTTTTTACTTCTGCCAATTGTAGTTAGGCTTCAAAATTTCAAATTGTTGTGTTCATTTGTGAAAGTATTCATGATAAACTAAATTTGTAAGAATCATACACTTTTGTTGGTCACAGAGCATATTTTCTGCAATGACCTAAAAGCCAATGGAAAAGTCCTATTGATCTCCAGAGTAATGCTAACAATGGTACTCTGAAATAATTGTCAAAGGAAGACATAGCGGTGCGTTTTTGCCAGATTGAGAAGTATTACGTCAGTTTACATGTTGTGTGTGTGTTTAGCATTTAAATCAAATTAGATTGTTTTAATGTATATTTAACATTATTAATATTACTTTTTAAGGTCGGTTTAATATGGTCATAACATCCATTTGACCATCAGGCATTTTCCTTTCATCTTGGACAGCACAAACTAAAAAGAAACACAGAAAAAAAGACAAGAAAAAGGGAGTGTGATAGATTTTTCATTCTTTCCCCAAGACACAGCTACTTTGTCAAAGGGAATATCTTCATTTTTCACTCAGGTCAATGGAAGATTCCTTCTTACTCCATCTCAGTCTGCTCCATCATGTATGGTCCATGCCCTCTCTGCAGACAGGAGCTTCTCCAGGAATTAAGATGCAACCCCAATCGTTTACGACCCCCGAGCGTTATAGGGAATTTAGCCCTTGTATGAGGAGGACAAGCGCTTGTTAGAGCTAAATGCTTTTGGGTATGCCAGGCCTGAGATGGGTAACAGTCAGCCATGCCTGGGGCTGTATGACATGATGCTCATTTATTTAAAATGATATCATATCTTGATATGATCCCACTCGACAGGAATACCAAAGAGCTGAAAAACACATGGAGCCAATCTTGAATTATACACTTCATTATATTGCCTGCAGTATATTAAACGGCAACATGAACTACTTTAATCTGCTTAATACTCATATTGATAATTGCCTTAATAATACAAGTGGCAGTAAAGGATCACACGATGACAAAGTAAAAAAAAATTAAAAATTAAAAAGTTATTTTGAGAATGTTGAAATTGTGAGATATAAAGTCACAATTACTCTTATTCCTGTGAAAAGACATGGATGGAGTTAACTGTGACTGCACACAGATCATTGTAATATTATCATACAATATCAGCTCATGCATTTACTGGGAGTAGAGATTTATGGGGTCAGTAATTTGCTGTTATTCACACTGCAGTTTTTGACATGTTTTCAACAAGTGAAGCATCAGAATCAAAGCATATTGTAGTCATATTTGCAACAAGCTCTGAATACTATGTAATGATAGGCTACTATCAGCCAGTTCACAAGCTTGTTTGCTGCTTTTTTGTCTGATTAGACTGTTGCATTCTGGAATGATAAAATAAATGTAATCAAAATGTTTAAAATTTGGGCTGAATGATTTCTTCTCTACTAGTTCAGACTCAAAGGAAGGATTTGGGTGTAACAGATTTCACAAACAACAGCTGTGTGACAACTTTCTGGATTCTAATATAAAATAAAAATGTCAGTGTACATTAAAACTGGTCATATCATAGATAAAACATACATCATCTGAACCTTTAGGGGTGTAAGATAATTTCAACATTTACTATATAAATTCATGGTCAAATTACCTACATCAAGGTTGTGTGGTGAGTTAACTGAAAGTGACGTGACGTGTAGCCAAGGATGGTATCCAATACTCAGAATTTGTGCTCTGCATTTAACCCATCCAAGTGCACGCACACACAGCAGTGAGTACTGAACACACACTTACTGTGACCACACACCCGGAGTGGGCAGCCATTTTTGCTGTAGTGTCTTGCTGAAGGGTCTCACCTCAGTCGTAGTATTGAAGGTGGAAGCCATACCAGTTATTAAATGGATTTATTAATTGTCCAATTGCCATCTGAATCCATGAATTTTATGACTGAGCCATGCAAATTTACTTTTAAAGACGTCCTCATAAGAAACCGTTTCTTTACGAATAGGTCTCATATAATTCATTAATCTTTTGCTTCTGTGCCTTTAAGATTATGCAGGAGTATGCATTTACTCAATCCATTTTTTTCATAAATGGAATACACTTTGGCCCACAGCTGAGAGCTGAAGCTATTGAAAGCTATTTCAAAGCTCAAGAATTAACTTTTCATTGCCAAATCCATGGCAACACTCCACAAGACCAAAAGGAAGTGATGATGTTTGCCTGTCCAGATGAAGAGTTCTTAGCTGTGCTGTGAATTACTATTACAGGGAGCCTAAATATATCAAAATTTTGAGTTTATTAATTGAAAATGCTGTAGCATGTTAAAATCAGTAAAAAAAAACAAAACAAGATTGGTGCATGTTCAAACTTTGGGTTTCGTTAGACCATTAAACTTTGAATCATACTGTAGAACACATTCTTTAACATGGCTGAGAAAACCCAACCTGAATTGGAAAGAAAGTGAAATATGACTTTTAGTTTAGTTTAATTTTCATTTCAAGCACTGTCAGCATTCTTCAAAATTTGGGTTCCAAGGAAGAAATAAAGTCAATTAAAAGTTTATAGTGAAATATTGCTCCATTCACCTGATGAAGCATCTGGGGTTCTGATGTATTGCTGTTTGAGACAAAACTTTTTTGTCTTTTGTCTATGTCTATGTCATTTTTAAGCTTTACCCTTTCCAGATTTTTCATTTAGTTATACCATATAATCCAGAAAATAAGTTGCACCTTATCATAAATCACGCAGGATCAAAATGTGGTAGTCATTTTTGCTGGGTCATGTTCTTATCATAGAACGGTTTGTTTTTTTGTCTGTTAAAATGGGATTGGGGGGAGTGGGGGGGGGGGCTTTTGCCACTTTTATTTTGAAGCATATTGGAGAGGTGATTTGCAAAAATAGGCAGGTGGATTTGAGAAATGACACAAACCAGATTTGAACTTGAATTACCCACATAAGCAGCATTGTGCGATGTGTCGGAATCATATTATCAGGCCTTTGAATTTAAACCTATTACTGCCAGTGTGATTTTCTGTGGGCTTTGCTCCATGTGCCCAAAAGCAGAAGGCTAGCACAGTCAGAGAACATTGCCCACATGAATGAGATCTGACAGTCACCAAATTATCTTCACATAAATTGTCCCCTTGGAGCCCACCGCATTCACTCTCCACATCATGAGAGCTGGTTCCAATTGAACTGTACTTTAGCAGATGAACATGTTCCCACTAGATTTTGAAGTCATTTCGTATCTGCGTATGTGCGCTTAGAAATTAACTTATGGAGTCATTTCAAATATTGCTCAATATAGATAATGAATTACACTTTTGTGTTTATGAATCTATAAGCTATGACACTACAAAATTCTTGGATTGGATTTTTTTTTTCTTCAAAGTTATGGTACACAGATTGTAAATTACATTTCTGGAATTGTTCTTGGAAAATAGACAAGGAATCTTGTAAAAATAGACAAGGAATTGTGCCACTGGACCTGACAGGAAGCCCAGAGTCTGCACTGAAAATAACTGTAAGCCATAGATGATAAATAAAAAGCAACACTTTTAAGTCAGAACTGCATGCTGAATTCCCAACCACAAAAGAAACATATTACACTAAAATAATAATAATAATGAATAAATAAATAAATAAAGGTTATTTTTGGGCATCTATGGTTCCATGAAGATCCTTTAACTCCCATGGAAACTTTCTATTCCACAATAGGTTCTTAATAGTAAAAAAAAAAAAAATGTTAATAAAATTAATAAAATGTTCTTCACACTAAGAACAAAAATGGTTCTTTTAAAGATGACCTATTATTTAACATTTTCAACTTTCCTAAGTGTGTAATGTTGCTGTCTGAGCATTATAAAGTTGCAAAGAACAAAGTTTGAACAGTCATGCATGAAAACCTCAGAATGTAAGAACAAAATTAAGACTTTGTAAAAGGGTGTGATATGGCTTCTTTAAAAACTTTTCAGTAAAAGGTTCTTTGGGGAAACAAAAATAGTTCTTCTATGGCATCAGTGTAAAAACACTCTGTTGAAACCTTTATTTTTAAGATTGTTTTATGGAATTGCTACAAAAAATCCCTTTGGAAACTTTCTTTTTAAGAGTGTGGGTCATTTTAAAATTGGGATATCCAGGCATTGAATATTTCTATAGTAAATATCAATTGTTGTAGGTATACTCAGCTCTAAAAAAAACTTGATTGGCTAGAAATTGCTCTTTGTGAATGTAATCTTGATATGAAATGACTGTTTATAATAACACACTCGAAAGTGATACTTCAGATATTTCTGATACCCTGGAAAAGAGGCATTTTAGATAAGCACTGAAAATTGCCAATATGTCTGTCTGTGGGGTTGAAAGATTTTCAGAAGGTTCAAAAAAATGACAAAAAATTATGGTTTCACAGTCCCCATTTAACTTGATCACTATAATGATATAAGAATCTTTTTTTTTTACTCTAATATATATCAGAGTTTACATATTTAGACATATTTAGTTGTGATGCATTATGTGTATGTTACAATAACATGTTGCATGTCCAGCAAATTAACATTCTGATTAAAACTGATTCTACTTGATATATTTTAAAATGTAATATTTTCCTGTGATGCAAAGCTGAATTTTCAGCACCATTACTCCAGTCTTCAGTGTCACATGATCCTTCAGAAATCATTCTAATATGCTGAGGAAGTAGCTTTTTTGGTGAAAACTTTAACTGAATAACGTCTCTTTGATTTAATTTGAAGTTTGTAGTGGCTTTCATCTGCTTAACCATGGTGCCTATCATGAACATTTTCTCTGTTCTTCAAATACATCTCGATACTGAAGATGATGCCTCATGTTGTTCGCATGTATTTTTAGATTATCAGCATGGCCTCTGCCTTAAGTGACACTAAATTAAGATTCTATGGTCTCGCCCGGGTAAAATCAAGGTTGGGCCTGAGGCGGTGAGGCAGGAAGCCGGAGGTGAAGTGTGTTCTGGAAGCACGAGCAACTCCCACATATTTGATATCATGCTGAGCCCTGGTTCCTTTGAATGCTCCTCGTCAACACGTCACCCTGCTGCTTTCAAAACAGCAGCAGACAGGAGAGATCACAGATGAAGTCTTCTGCTACAAACATGGCGACAATCGGATGTTGTTTCCGTACTGATGAAGGAAAGAAAGTAGTAAAGAATAATTTTCCTTGTTCTAAAATGTTTAAAAAAAGGGATTTAAAGTGCTTTCGTTCAGACTATTATTGTGAAATATTATTACTATTTAAAATAACTGTTTTCTTTTTTAATATATTTTAAAATGTAATTCATTATTTATTTCATTTTTAATCAATACTGCTTAATATTTTTGTGGGAACCATGACCACAGGCCCATTCAAAGGTTTGTAGTAAGAAATATATACATATATACATTTATATACATAAAATGTAATGTGAATAAAAGTTATATATATATATATATATATATATATATATATATATATATATATATATATATATATATATATATATAACTTTTATTCACATTACATTTTATGTATACCTGTGTATATACACATATACACAGGTTCAAAAAACACATTATTTTCCACACACTGTGCTCTATTATTTCTCCTCTGTGCACCGCCTTCTGAAACGCGTCGTTTTTTACTAAGCTCATCGGTCTGAAAAGTGAGGTGTTCTCTGATTGGCCAGCTATCCAGTGCTTTGTGATTGGCCAAATGCGTCAAGCGTGTGACGGAAATGTTACACCCCTTGCCATACTGTAATGGGTGACCCGGTCAGAACACCGTGCGACAAGACAAAAACAATAAAACCCTTTACAAACGAAGCATTTGTTTCATCCAGTGGGGACATAATTACATATTATAATGACTTATACTGTGTTTTTACATGTTGCATTGCATCGCACCACATAAACTAAACCATGTTTGCATATGTGATCGGAGAAACGACAAACAACAAGCCCTACTCTACACCAGCGGTTCTCAATTCCAGTCCTTGAGCCCCCCAGCTCTGCATATTTTGCATGTCTTTCTTTGTAAACACACCTAATTCAGATAATCAGCTCGTTAGAAGTGAGCTCTGTGTATGGACTGTGTTCCCATTGACATGGTCTCTACACAGTGTTAATTGCACCCTTCTCCCTGAGCAGGGGAAATCTGTTGAAGTTTACCTCACTTCAGAACATTCATTCACGGATTTGCACTGTGCAACGTCTTCACACACGGAGATCATATACCTCTGTAAATAAATACAATTTAAATTCACATCTCGCACACTTCAATGCACTTTGAATGGAACATATACGTTCGCTTTGAACTGGAATCATGGCGGAATATCCTGTGATGTCCACTTCGCAGGGCACTTATGTTCAAATAGAACAAACGTCTGAAGCCATAAGAGAAACATACAAAATGTGCAGAGCAGGGGGGCGTGAGGACTGGATTTAAGAACCACTGCTCTACACAGCTCAAAACTCGCGCGTTTGAATCATCAGGGGCAAATTCAAAAAATAAATAAATAAAATAAAATAAAATATTCAACATTGATTATAATAAAAATCATAATAATTGATAATCACTGACCACCAAATCAGAATGATAGCGTAATTTGAGAAGGAAATGACACTGAAAACTGGAGTAATTATGCTAGAAATGTACAGGAATAAATTGTGATTGTAAAATATATTAAAATAATGATTCTTTTAAATTGTATAAATATTTCACATCATTACTGCTATTGCTGTATTTATGATCAAATAAATGCAGCCTTTGTGATCATACGAGACTTCTTTGTTTAAAAGTTGTTTCAAACTTTTGACTGGTAGTACACATGACACAGACACAAAGATGAGTCATTGTGAGCCTCATCTCTGACATTTTGACATTTGTGTTCTTTTTCATTAGCGCAGTGTTTTTTTTCATTAGCGTGGTTTAGCTGTTGGATGACAGCATCCCCTATAAAGCACCACCACTACAGGCATACAAATTGAGATGGACTTTGGCTGCCACATATCACACTGTGTTCTGAGTGGACATTCAAACAGACATGAGTCAGAACTCACAATGTGTCCTGGTACAAGCTTTGGATTTTTAAAATGGCACGTCAAGGTTTAAGGTTTTGTGTCAAAACCAGCCTTATTACAGTATACAGACTGAATAGCCAACTAGTCTATTTTGAAAATATACTAATTTTGCACATTGATATGTAGTTTTGCACAGAGTTTTGCATATTACAGGTTGAAGTCTGCTGTCATCAATACATAACGTTTCTATAGGTTTTTTGTCCCACACAAAGAAACCTCCAAGTGTTGTTAACTACTAGATACTGTAGATTCTCAAACAGGGTCTGTCCTCAAGCAGTTCACGGTGATCTAAGTTCTTATAGGCTTTTGTACATAATGTGCACACATATGGTTTTGTATGTTTGTATGAAGACTGAAACTATTACAATATCTAAAGCATGAACTCCTTTGCCCTAAGTGCAACTTACACATACACATACTGTATACATATTTATAAATCCTCTAAAGACTGAACTGAACTAAAACCGAATCTGTGAAGGGTTCAGATAGTGGGACGTCCTATAAGTGAAAAAGTAACTATATATGAGGAATATAGTAAATAGTAAAGTATATAGTATAGTTTTTGTTGTTGTTGTTGTTGTTGTTGTTGTTGTTGTTTGTTTAGCTGCCACAATGTTTCTGACAAGTATTAGAAATAACAGAACGCATCAATTTACTAGCGTTATAATGTCAAAATGCTAGCAACCAAATGTGTCTGTTACTGTTTTAAATCATTTTAATGGTGTTAAGCACATTTCACTTGTATTTCACTTTGTAACTACAATAAAAGTATTTAGAATGAAAGAAAAGAGAGACTGATGAATTGCATGAATTTAAAGGATTTGTAAATGTGTCACATCAGCACTGTCTGATTGCCTCCCTCCAGCTCTCACCTGATAAATCTGCACTGTACTGAAAACTACAGTCCATCTTTTATCTGGATTTATTGTTTGCTCTCTCTATATTTTGTGGATATTGTATATACTGTTCAATCCCTTGTTACCTATCAAGTACTGACTGCATCAAGGTCACAGGAGAAAGCATTGGAAATAGAATAAAAATAAAGTAAATGACATCCAACTTCCAACTGTCAAAGTGTGTGATCCCATCATTTTATATTTCAATCAAGACATTTGAGCAGATTTTCGAAAGTTCAAGCACTAGTCATTGGATATTTCTTATGCTGCACACAGAGGCGTCAAGCCCATTCAAACCGAAGGAGCACATGCCCTCTGAGATTTTTGAGGCAAGTGGATTTTGAATGCAGCTTCCAAAAGGCAAAAAACAGCCTAATAATATTTTTACACCTCACAAACACACCGGTGTGATTAGAACGTTCAGTGTGGCACATGACCAGCTGCTAAATTCAAATCTGTTCTCACTTTGGCTGGCGCGCCAGAACAGATGCTCTCACTTGTCATGTATCAAAAATTTACAGTGTTTTCAACCATATAATGTTTAGTTTATGTTTCTCACACTGTCGCAAATAAAGTGAAAATGAAATGAAAAGTGTTGATTGCTGGATTACATCTGCTCATTTCGCATTATATCTTCTTTTATGAGTTTTTATAGCGCTGCGCATTAAACCAATCACAGACAATTCTGTTGAGTTTATGAATGCAATGTCCAATCAGAAGCGTCCAGATTAGTCATCGCTGAAACGCCAGAGTTTTATTTTTTCAGTGCACTTTCTGTACAATCAAAGCATTATAATTAGTAACTTACAAAGTTTTGATCAAATTCACATTAAATACAAAGTCAGTTGTATTAAATATATTTAACATTCACATTTTCAAGTTAATATGTCTGAAAAATATTTTGAACAAAAAAAAAAAAAAAAAAAAACAGGAAAATTCAAATAAAACCAATAGGCCTACATCAGTTATACACCCCTCACTGGTGCCCCCTCAAAAATACTAAGTGCATGATGCCCCTGGCTGTACAAGAACATGGTAGTGAGTAATGGATGGTACTGTAGCACGGAAAAACAATCATGTGAAATATACAGTGTAGTTAAATACAATAATTATGAAGAAGATTCCTAGAAAGGTTCTATATACTCTCTGAATAAGAGCCACAACATCCCTGTATGTTTGCATTTATCAAACATTCCCATCAAGAACTGACCCACGCTGCTTTATTGAGAGTTCATAAACTCTTTATTAAAAAAAAATGTTTTGAATAAATTGTATTTACAACCTCAAGGGAGCAGTACGTGCACTGATGACATGATTCAGAGCAGCTTGCCAGATGTTCATAGAGCCTCAAACTCATCATTAGCGTTTAAACACTTTTGCTTGATCTCTGTTTGTGGTGCTGTTTCAAAGAATCAGCATGGCTCCATTTGGTACAACAGATGTGATTACACCCTTCAAATTTTATCGTTTATTTTTTGATTTTCTTCTAGTGTTTTAATGTATAATTCTTCCACCTATCCATATGGCACCATGGAGTATTTCATTATGATTTAATAAAAGATCTGCTAAAACCTAATTTCAGATTTTATGAGCTACTATTTCTAATAAAAAGCTTGTGCTGTAACCTTTTCATTCAACATACAATATCGTCAAACCAAAATAACAAATGTCATGTTGCTCTTGATACCTTTACCATGAAATTGTACACTGTATATATAATATAAAAATAATAATAATAATAATAAATAAATAAAAATAACATTTTAAAAGAAAATACTGGGTGAATTCCAAACGGAAGTGATCATCCCTGTGTCCTACTCTGTGAGTCAGAACAGCCGGCAGATCGGGAAACAGTCCTCCATAAGATGCACACATCTAAATATTTGGTTTGAACTGTTCTGGAACAGTGTTGTAAATACAGCTTAGCGACTGATTTCTAGTCGTGTCCTCTTTTGAAAGGCCTAATAAAGTAGTTTCGCTTTCACAACAAAACACAGCGTCACGCACGGTGGGTTAGAGTGAGCGGAGGCCGGCTTGAGAACAGCGCGGCCGGCAGATTCAATGAAGGAGCTTGCGGCAGCAACATGTGATGACCCCTGGCTGGACTCCACTTTGTCCACGCTGAAAGCAGATCCGGCTATCCACAGCGCGAAGTTCATGTATTTCTTCAGTGACCAGCATGGATCAGCTCTAGGCATGACGAAGCAAATATCATCCTCTTTTTGAAGGCCAAAGTAGTTTCACTTTCACAATGACACATGCAGCATCTCCATTACATGGCAGTACGGCAACAATACTACAGTGAGAATAAAAGTTATGCCTTCTTTCTTTGCTTGAACATTTGGGTGGTGTTATGCAAATCTTCCCACATCGTGACATAGACATGTGGGGGCGTGTTAGAATGAGCCATTTTAGGTAGGTGTGGTCTCTTAAATTTAAAAAATGTAAAATAAAATTAAAAAAGGTCATCGCGTCACTTTTTTTTTTTTTTTTTTTTTTGATTCCCTAAAGAATCTTTCAGTGAACAGGTCTTAAAAGAAACTTTTTTAAAACATTTTAACAGTCTAAAGAACTTTATCCCACTATCCGTGCACTTTTTGTTCACTAGAAAAGTCCCATGGATGTTAACGGAGCTTCACAGAATGATAAATACCAATTAGAACATTTATTTTTAATCCTCAATTTATTTTCCTGACAATAGTGGCCAATATGACTGGCTCAGAGATTCATTCACCACAGCACCTGCTGATCTGAGCTCCTCTGAGAAGCAGCGGTTCATGACTTCTGACTCAAGCCTGAGGCTAAAGGTCCCGTCACAGATGAATTCTGGTTGGTGTTGAGCGGGAGGTCCCGCTCGTAGATCACACCACCACATGCTATCTTTGTTGTGGATAAAATACAGATTTAAGCTCAATACTGAAAATAAAAAGAGTGGCAAAATCAAAGCTGCAGTTCTTTTAACTTTTCCCCCTTGATCTAAAACATTAACCTTGCTTTATTGCATCTTTTTAATGAAAATAAACACTTTGCTAGTAAAGCTTTTGTTTAAAAGTGTTAAATTAAAGTTGCTCTCTGTTCTTTTTTGTGTATGTGTTTAACTACAGAAACAATGTTGTATATGCTTCTGGTTAATAAAATAAAAACGCAAAAAGCAAATAACATCATGAATAATATTAAAGGGGTCATATGATGCGATTTCAAATTTTCCTTTCTCTTTGGAGTGTTGCAGGCTCTTGGTCAATGTTCCCTCTAATTTTTTTTCTTGCTGAGCAAAACTTTTCTCTATTGGGCGGACATTTCGGCCACCTGTGCAAAAACATTCTTTATACCAGACATGTACAGCGCGCACAAAAAAAGTGTGTAACTTTTAACTTTAATGTGCTATTTGTATTTAATTTGACCCGTGACTAAATGATGTACATTTTAGATTACCTGAGAAAACTTTATATTATATATATATATATATATATATATATATTTATACAGTATAATACACTGCCATTCAAAAGTTTGGGATCAATAATGTTTATTAAATAAGTTTTTCTTATGCTCATCAAGGCTGTATCTATTTGATAAAAATATTGAATATTATTTCACAAAATACTATTGTGAAATATTATTGCAATTTAAAATAAAAGTTTTCTATTTTAATAAACTTTAAAATATAATTTATTCCTATGAAGCAAAGCAATTTTCAGCATCATTTCTCCAGTCTTCGGTGTCACATGATCCTTCACAAATCATTCTAATATGCTGATTTATAATCAATGTGCTGCATAATATTTTTTGGGACTTGTGATATTTTTTCGGGATTCTTTGATAAATTAAAAGTTAAAAAGGACAGTGTTTATTCAAAATAGAAATTTTGTGTTACAATATACACTACTAAAATGTTTGGTCAGTATTTTTTTTTTCTTTTTTTAAAGAAATTAATACTTTTATTCAGCAAGAATGTGTTAAATGGATAAAAAGTGATAATAAAGACATATTTTTAGAAAAGATTTCTATTTTGAATAAATGCTGTTCTTTTTAACTTTTTTATTAATCTAAGAATCAAAGAAAAAAGTAAAACGTTCCAAAAAAAAAAAAAAAAAAAAAAAATATTAAGCAGCACAACAGATTCATCACTGATAATAAATCAGCATATTAGAATGATTTCTGAAGGATAATATGACACTGAAGGCTGGAGTAATGATGCTGAAAATTCAGCTTTGCTCCACGGGAATAAATTATATTTTAAAGTATATTAAAACAGGAAACCAATATTAGAAATTGCAATAATGCTTTCACAATATTACTGTTTTTTCTTCTGTATTTTCGATAAAATAAATACATCCTTGATGAGCAGAGACTCCATTAAAAAACAAGGTCAATTATTTATTAGGTTAATAATATAGGCCTAACATAATATAATATCAAAACAAACTGAAGCATTAAACTGGAATAGAATAGAATAGAAGAATAGAATAGAATAGAATAGAATAGAATAGAATAGAATAGAAACTGAAGCATTTAAACCGAGATCTGTAAGTTAAATATAAAAAAAAACAAAAAACGTGAACGTCAATTCTTCTATAGCTATCTAAACATCCCTATGATGTACAGTTTGCACACTACACCTGTGTGACTGTAAATGTCTCTGAGTTTTGTTACCGTTCTTTGCTCATCATCCGCTGTTTCCAGCACTTAATCAAGCCACTCTTCTTTAATACATGATGACGTTTTATTTCACATGTCATTGCGTTTGCGTCGGCTCTCGAGTTGAGCTATTTGGTAGGCTACGCAACCATTAAAATATTCGGTTTCAACAGCGACTCATTTTGGCGCACATCATTCCCTTTCTATGAAACTGTAAACCGCATTCACCGGTTCTAACTCTATCGTGATATCAACTCTATAGCGGTTTACCCGAGCATTGCAATTCATTCGCTTTCGCAAATAGCTTTCCCAACTCATTTATGCGTGTGCGCGGCACATTATTTCTTCTGCGCGGCAGCGGTGGAAGAAGTGCGCGGCCGCGCGCGCGCGCAGCTTAGAGGCAACATTGCTCTTGGTGAATAAAGAAGATCTGTAAAGTTGCAAAGACTAAAGTCTCAAATCCAAAGAGATATTCTTTATAAAAGTTGAGACTCGTCCACACCCCCTGAAACAGCTCGTTCTAACACGCCCCTACATATCTACGTCACTATGTGCGAAGATTTGCATAACGCCGCCTAGATGTTCACGCAAAGAAAGAAGGCGTACCTTTTATTCTCGTTGTAGTATTGTAGTTGCCGTCGCCGCCATGTCGTATAGACACTGTGTGTTTCACTGTGAAAGCAAAACTACTTTGTCTGGCCTTCAAAATTGGAAGATATCCGCTTCATCGTGCCTTGAGGTATACGGCCAATCACAACACGCTGGATAGCTGGCCAATCACAGCACACCTCACTTTTTAGAGCGATGAGCCTTGTAAAAATCGACGCATTTCAGAAGGCGGGGCATAGAGGATAAACAATAATGTACAGTATGTGGAAAATAATGTTTTTTTTTTGTTTTTTTTTGTTTTTTTTTACCTTAAACCGCATAAACACATTTCATTACACCAAATACACAAAATAATGTTCTTTTTAGCAGCATCATATGACCCCTTTAAAGTGTCATGATTCACTTTTAATCCTATAAAGCCTTATGAAATAAATGTCAAAATAGCTTTCATGTGTGTTTTTTTGTCGAGTATCAGATTAGATAAATCTGAATTTTATGACTAATATAGTATGATATAGGGAGAATATAAAGCTCATAATCAAAGAGGAAAAAACACTTAAATTTAATTCAGATGCCCAGACTGAACAAAAATATGCTAATTTGTGTGGTCGCTGATATTTATATGGCGAAAAAAGTAAGATTCTGAAGCCTAACGCTTTGTATGTGATACTTGCATTTTAACATGACCTTTCTAAAAAATTATATACGGATAATCAAGTAAACCTAAACTTTTTCTGTCCGGTAAGCGTTCATCTTGAAACATTACTAACAATATGAAAGTTATTCTTACATTTATTTCAGTAAAGTAACATCAGTAAATATTTTGCAACAAAAGAACAAGTGAACCACAACCTGAATAGGGACATTTTTACAGGGCTTGTTACTTGTTAAAAAGTATAAACTATCAATCAGATGACAGAAGGCATGTAGTGGATTGTGTGCAACAGGTTTTTCTGCAAAGTTTTGATCATACTGATAGTTTAGACTTTTTAGAAATTTGTGTATCAAATATTATACAAGCTTATCGGGTTAAACTGGTCTGTGCTGTGATGGCTTTCTCTTCTTTTAATGCAATACCTGAGCTTGCTTGTTTATCACTAGTACAGGTCCTAAAACATCTCTGAGAAAGATTTAATGGCAAATGCATTAATGAATGCATTATGCATTCCTGGGTGTGCACATCACAGAGGACCTCTCCTGGACTGAAAACACTGCAGCACTGGCCAAGAAAGCACAGCAGTGTCTCTACTTCCTCTGCAAACTGAGAAGAGCTAGAGCCCTGGCCCCCATCATGTGCACCTTCTACAGAGGCACCATCAAGAGCATTCTGACTAGCTGCATCACTGTTTGGTATTGCGCCTGCAACGTATCCTGTTGGAAGACCCTTCAACGCATAGTGAGAGCAGCTGAGAAGATCGTTGGTGTCCCCCTCCCCTCCCTCCAGGACATTTACTGAACCTGTCTCACCCGTAAAGCCCTCTGCATCACAGGTGATCCCACCCACCTGTCACACAGCTTCTTCAACTGTCTGCTGCCATCAGGGAGGAGTCTGCGGAGTCTCCAGGCCAGGACCAGCAGACTGAAGGACAGCTTCATTCATCAGGCTGTCAGGAAGCTGAACTCCCCTCCCGACCTCAGTTTCTACCCCCCGCCCCCAGCTCCCACTAACACACTGGGACATGCACCAGACACTTTGTGCAGCATTGGTCTACTCACTACCTCATTCAGCAGTTAACTGACCTCATTCAACCACCTCTTCTGTCAGTTTAAATAAAGTCTCTCTGAGATTTTTGACACTTTAATCAGACTGAATAAGCTCTTTTGCACTACAATCATTATTTCTGCACTGTTTACTTTACTGGTTTGCACTCTATCTACCATGCGCCTTGTGCTGCTTTACTTATCTTTCTTTTTCACATGAGCTATATGTATATTTGTATAGTTGTACTTTATATTTTATTATCTGTATTTAATGTTCTACTGTTAGTGTTATCTGTATGAACCAAGGGTCTGAGAGTAACGCAATTTCCAATATATGTCATTCATTACCTGCTTCTGCCCTTCTTTTGATTCTAACCTGTCTGTGTCCTGAGTCTATCTACTCATTACACAAATACATAATCATTAGTACAGATATTAATAAAAAGACACTGTATTTAAATCACATTTAGTTCACTTTATTTGATTATGCATGCATCCCTTATGACTTGATGTTAACACATTTCATATAAATGTAACTTCATTTAAAAACAAAAATCATACATTATATACCCATTTCTGGTTAGATGGAAAAATATTTATGCATGTAGGCCACATATTTAATACCAATTAAATACTAAATGTAAAAAATTATTTGGATTAAGGCTAAACGTGTAATTAAATATAGGCCTAGGACAGAGAGTGAAAGGATTCAGAGAAAATCTTGTTAATGCTTCGTGAGAAGCTCAAATATCTTAAGTTTTCTGTTGCTCGGCACGAAAAAGTATTTTCTCGTAAACCACTTCAGTGAAACTTTACAAGAATGTTCTAGCCTGATTTGTCTTTTGGAGAACATTGTAGCGAGTGTTTTTTAATGACTAGCTCTGCTGTTTTGTTCTGGCTAATCCAGTGTACATCCTCTTAGACAGTGAAGCCATTAAGTGGAAATGGGATGATCGGCCATAGGGCACACAGCTGTTCTGTCCAGCCTACTTCAGAGGTTTTGTAATGCATCGAACCACTCTAAGATTGTAATGATGAACAGCAACAAGAACAGTTCAATCAACTCACTGAGCTCACAAATAACACCCGCCTGTTGTAGATGTTCACCACTTTGGTTTGCCCCCTATCATTTCAAGGATGTAATTGGCAGTGATGGGTAGAAACTAATTACATGTCTCGTTAGATTCGGTGCATCATGCCGAATTGAATGATACCAAATTTTCCAATGTTTTTTTATGTGAATTATGAAATTTCCAAAAATTCTAATAACTTTTGATTGCATTAGGCTATTGTAATGAAACTGGTCTCAAAATATTCCTTCAGTAATGCAGACAACAAACATATAAATTTTTTTGTAGGAAATCTGAACTCCCTGTCCGCCATCTTGATTTGTTAAAATCCTGCTTTTTCTAACTCCTCCTCAACTGTTGGTCCGAATTTCACCAAAATCGAGTCAGATTATCTTCCGACTGTGCTGACAAAAAGTTATGTATTTCATGTCAATTGACAAAACCGGTTTCATACAGCACCTTTACAGATTTTAGGCACGGTGCCAAAATGATTCTGAGGCTATATCTCTGCAAAGCTTTGACATATTTGCACCAAAATTTGTATGTGTCATTGTCACCTCACACTGACCATGCCACATCAATTTGGTAACAGCGCCACCTATTGGTCAAGAGTAATAAACCATTCATTATCCATTAATAATTACATTTATAAAAATTCTAATAACTTTTTATTGCATTAGCCTATTGCAATAAAACTGGTCTCAAAATATTCTGTGGCTTATGCTGACAACATAGATATCAAATATGTCAGAGTAAGCTGAACTTCCTGTCCGCCATTTTGATTTATGTTGAAAACATAATTTTTCATACTCCTCATCAACTGTTGGTTCGATTTTCACCAAAATCAAGTCAGATGATCTTCAGACTGTGCTGACAAAAAGTTATGGATTTTGTGTTGATAGACAAAACCGTTTACGCATACCACAGCAACGAATATGAGGCATAATGCCAAAATTGCACTTGTAGCTGTATCTCTGCAGTGCTTTGGCATATTGACACCAAACTTTGTGTGTGTCATTGTCAACTCACACAGAACACACCACATCGATTTGATAACAACGCCACCTATTAGTCACACTTGATAAGCCAATAAATCATGATACTAAAGGTTTTATTTAAGATTTTTCCGCCATTTCAATTACAATCATCCTAAAATTGCTTTTATTGTTCATTATTGCATTTGGTGTGATGCTCCATGCCATGCTTAGCTCCTCAATTTGCCGGCAGGACTGGGACCCTTAATAAAATTAAAGTGAAAGTGACGTGACATACAGCCAAGTATGGTTACCCATATTCGGAATTCGTGCTCTGCTTTTAACCCATCCAAAGTGCACACACACAGCAGTGAACACACACACACCGTGAACACACACCCAGAGCAGTGGGCAGCCATTTATGCTGCGGCGCCCGGGGAGCAGTTGGGGGTTCGGTGCCTTGCTCAAGGGCACCATGTGATTTTTCAATTTTTCTTTTTTAATATATATATATATTAAAAAAGAAAAACTGAAAAATCACATGGTCCTAAGTATTCAGACCTCTGCCATTCCTCCTTGCAGATCCTCTCCAGTTCTGTCAGGTTGAATGGTAAACGTTGGTGGACAGCCATTTTCAGGTCTCTCCAGAGATGCTCAATTGGGTTTAAGTCAGGGCTCTGGCTGGGCCATTCAAGAACAGTAACGGAGTTGTTGAGAAGCCACTCCTTCGTTATTTTAGCTGTGTGCTTAGGGTCATTGTCTTGTTGGAAGGTGAACCTTCGGCCCAGTCTGAGGTCCTGAGCACTACATATCCCTGTACTTGGCCGCATTCATCTTTCCCTTGATTGCAACCAGTCGTCCTGTCCCTGCAGCTGAAAAACACCCCCACAGCATGATGCTGCCACCCCCATGCTTCACTGTTGGGACTGTATTGGACAGGTGATGAGCAGTGCCTGGTTTTCTCCACACATGCCGCTTAGAATTAAGGCCAAAATGTTCTATCTTGGTCTCATCAGACCAGAGAATCTTATTTCTCTGTTTTTTAGCAAACTCCATGCGAGCTTTCATGTGTCTTGCACTGAGGAGAGGCTTCCGTCGGGCCACTCTGCCATAAAGTCCCGACTGGTGGAGGGTTGCAGTGATGGTTGACTTTCTACAACTTTCTCCCATCTCCCGACTGCATCTCTGGAGCTCAGCCACAGTGATCTTTGGGTTCTTCTTTACCTCTCTCACCAAGGCTCTTCTCCCCTGATAGCTCAGTTTGGCCGGACGGCCAGCTCTAGGAAGGGTTCTGGTCATCCCAAACGTCTTCCATTTAAGGATTATGGAGGCCACTGTGCTCTTAGGAACCTTAAGTGCAGCAGGAATTTTTTTGTAACCTTGGCCAGATCTGTGCCTTGCCACAATTCTGTCTCTGAGCTCTTTAGGCAGTTCCTTTGACCTCATAATTCTCATTTGCTCTGACATGCACTGTGAGCTGTAAGGTCTTATATAGACAGGTGTGTGGCTTTCCTAATCAAGTCCAATCAGTATAATCAAACACAGCTGGACTCAAATGAAGGTGTAGAACCATCTCAAGGACGATCAGAAGAAATGTACAGCACCTGAGTTAAATATGAGTGTCACAGCAAAGGGTCTGAATACTTAGGACCATGTGATATTTCAGTTTTTCTTTTTTAATAAATCTGCAAAAATGTTAACAATTCTGTGTTTTTCTGTCAGTACGGGGTGCTGTGTGTACATTAATGAGGAAAAAATGAACTTAAATGATTTTAGCAAATGGCTGCAATATAAAAAAGAGTGAAAAATTTAAGGGGGTCTGAATACTTACCGTACCCACTGTATATATATATATATATATATATATATATATATATATATATATATATATATATATATATATTCATATATAGTACTACAAAATATATTCTTGGGTAAATAATGATACATGTTGGTACCAAGTGAGCCATGCCCACCACTACTGTCTACTCAAAACAAAAGAGGTACATGACACCCCTTTATATCAAATCAAATCAAATCTACTTACTCCTCAAGCAAATACAAAAACTGGTATCTAAAACTCAAGAGATTGAATTGAGTTTTATTCTTTGGGCAAGATTGAGCAGAATCTGGTGACCTGTCGTCTCTCTGGTGATGTGGGTCAGGTGGAAGTGCAGTGGATGGGTCGAGGCCACACTGAATGTGTGAGCATTGGTAAATATTAAGGACTGAAGACAAACAGAGAGGAAAGTGAGTTTAGATAGTATTGAGCATGGGGAGCTGATAAGTAAGGGATAATGTACATCCTTCTTGGATCATTGGGTCTTGCATCAGCCTGAAGGGGTTTATTCTGCGAGAACAACTGGCTGGATGTACATTATCCCGCTTATTACATGGCTACTTGCCACATAAGTAAGTAATTAGATGCAAAATATTGATTTGAGTTGAAATATTTGAACGCAAAGCTTCCGTGAAGACAGCAGTTGCGAGCAAGCGGCAAATTCAAACTAAACGGACATTTAAGGGAAACATTGCAGGTAAACCACATATTACACAACATTTCACCACAAAATAATTAAGGCAATAAAATAATTTAAATGAAAATGTTTTAAAACCTTACCAGTTTGTTAGTTCTCTTATAATCCGTTACAGCGTACAAAACAATCATAGCAAAATGGCAGCAGCTGCGTTTGTATGAAACGAGAACGAGTCCGCGATACCAGGATGACATAAAAAATTGTACACCATTTTGAATCAAGTTTTAATATTTTATTAGCTAAACAAACGCAAAGCTTCCACCAATAAAAAAAATAGTTCAAGCAAGAGTACAGTGCTGACTGCTGTTACCTGGATGAGCCTGTTTTATTAGCTTTTACAGGTTGTTATCCAGGGATAACATACCTCGGAATGTCACGGCTGACCAATCAGAATCAAGTATTCCACAGAGCTGTGTAATAACAGCCATTAATCTGGGGTGATCTGGGAAGATCAATATGGGATAACCCTAGGAAAGTAAAGAAAGGACAAAGAATGTTGACTAAGAGAGAAACAGACAACTTTCCATTATCTCTTATCTATTTCATTCTCTTGACCTATACATGTCTACATTTGGCCAGAAAGAGTATTTACATAATTCATGTCAAGTCAAATCACCAGGGGCACATTGATGCATGGGCTTCAACGGGCTGAAGCCCAGGGGCCTACACTTGGGAGAGGCCTACTGGCTGCAGGTAAATTATCATTTTCGAATAATTATTTGTACATGGGATAGTGGTGGAAAGAGTACTAAGAAACTGTATTAAGTAAAAGTATTGCTACTTAAAGAATAATTTACTTGAGTACAAGTAAAAGTACTGAGAAATAATATGACTCAAGTAAAAGTAAAAAAAAGTAGTTTGCTGAAAAACTAATCAAGTTAATGCATTACAAAGTACTTTAATATTATTTTTCAATTTTTATCCAGAATGAGACAATGTGAGAATTATGCAGCAGGATTTACCCTAAACCTAACACCCATGTACTATAATGTCTGTTTCACAAGTGAGACCCAGAAAAAATATCTTATGTAGACAAATGCATCAGATATCACTACAGCTGAATAGCATGCAGACAGAGATGCTTTGACTGATAAAACCTGTAAGACAATAAACACAATTGAAATGCATTGTTAACTGACATAGCTTGTATCACAGTATAGAATTTTATAAAAAATATTTTCTGTCTCACTGTGATAAGAAGCAACATGGGACCACAGAAGCTAACTGTTTCAAACACGACTGATGTTATATAGTGATCAAAACATGATAGTCTCATAAACTGTCATGTTTGACACTGTTAAGCAAACATACTACCTATCCCTGTTGCCAGGAGCAACTGTTTTATAACTAATTTTGAAAAGTACATGCACATACTGTATATGATTATGTGGTTGTTTTTAAGAAGGGCAAAAGCAAAGAAGGGTAAGTGAAGGTTTAAAAGAAAAGAAAACCTAGTTTGACGTCAGTATCAGCAGCGGCAATCAATTCAGTTCAATTTAAGTTTATTTGTATAGCACTTTTTACAATACAAATCATTGTAAAACAGCTTTACAGAAGTACAATCCACCTGTCACTCAAGTGGCCACACCCTTAATTATGCAGAACTTTAAGGCTTAATATAATTTAAATGGAAGAGTTATAAGAAAACATTCACCCCCTCATAGATGTCATGAAGGGCAAAATTAGCTATATTGTCCAAAATATTTTTTTGAACCAGGCTGTAAACATGTTTTTTTCTGCTGTAAATTTGGGCATTTTAACGTGGGGAGTCTAATTGACCTAATTAATGCAGCCTAACAATCCTTTAATGGATTTGAATTATAAAAATGTGATAGTGTATTATGTGCATGCCAGGTTAAAGAGATGGGTCTTTAATCTAGATTTAAACTGACAGAGTGTGTCTGCCTCCCAAACAATGCTAGATTGTTCCAGAGTTTGAGCACTAAATAGGAAAAGGATCTGCTGCCCCCAGTTGATTTTGATATTCTAGGTATTATCAAATGGCCAGAGTTTTGAGATCACAGCGGACGTGAATGACAATAATGCGATATGTATGAGTTCACTGAAGTATTGAGGAGTTAAACCATTCAGGGTTGACAGAACCGGGCTAATATGGTTGTATTTCCTGGTTCTAGTAAGAACTCTAGCTGCTGCATTTTGGACCAGCTGAAGTTTGTTTATTAAGCATGCAGAGCAACCACCCATTAAAGCATTACAATAATCTAACCATGAGGTCATGAATGCATGTATTAACGTTTCTGCATTTGTTGTAATTTAGATATATTTATAAGATGGAAAAATGCGGCCTTACAAATCCTAGAAACTTGGTTTTGAAGGAAAGATTGCTATCAAATAGCACACTTAGGTTCCTGACTGATGACGAAGAATTAACAGAGCGGTCACCAAGTGTAAGACAGTGTTTTAGGTTATTACATGCAGAGGTTTTTGGTCCAATAATTAAAACCTCTGTTTTTTTTTTTGTTTTTTTTTTTCAGAATTTAGCAGTAGGACATTACTAGTCTTCCAGTTTTTTATATCAACTATGTGTTCCGTTCATTTTGCGAATTGATATGTCTCGTCGGGCCATGAAGAAATATAGGGCTGAGTATTATCAGCATAACAGTGAAAGTTAGCACCATGTTTCTTGATAATATCTTCCAAGGCTAACATGTAAAGCGTGAAAAACAACAGTCCTAGTACTGAGCCTTGTGGTACTCCATACTTTCTAAGAAAGGAACATAGCTGAGAGCATACTGCCTTTTCTAGTATTTGTGACAGAAAAGCTTCCAAAGGTCGAAATATTCATATCATTTTTCGAGATTTCAATAACTCTCTCTGACTTAAAAATCTCTTGAGACTCAGCCCATTAAAGTTGAGAGGGTGTGGACAGAACTTGACCCCAGACTGCTGCTGAGTGTTGAGTTTTCATTGATCGTACAGTTCTTGGCATCCTTGTAGCTGTTGTGATGTACATTATTCACCAGCAAATGCCACTGTTCTCTACAACTCCCCCCTTGAAAGTAACGATTAAGCTATAAAAAGTGGAGCAATGTTCCCTTCAGTGATAAATGCAATGGAACAGGAATTATTATTTTGTTAGAGGGCAGTTAAATTAAGAATTTAATTCTGCAAAGGTACACATCAGTAGTATTTATTTTCTATCAGCAAATATTCAGGTTAGTCTTGAACAGCAAGGCCTTGCTGGGTCATTAAAGCCTTTTTTTTTTTTTTGGAAATTGTCCCCTAACCTCCTGACAGATATCACTGAAATAGGTGTCCTGAAAAATCAATGATAGCTTTAAAGTCTGCATAAAATAAATACACCCAATCTGTTTTCTAAATGCAGTTTTGACCTTGATGTTTAATTGAAATGTCATAACTGGACCCTCTGGTGAAACGAACAACCTTATACTGGTAACATTCTATATGCATGACTTCTCTAATTAGGGGCAGTTAAACTCTGCCCCTGCAAGGAAGTGGACTGCGCTGTTTAAGCCAATCATATCTTCTGAGGGCAGAGTTTTTATTTGAAGGTGGTAGCCTACTTACCACATTTTTAATTATGAGTCCCAGGTTTTTACAAGAATTGGACTGTGGCAGAGTTTGCCGAGCCTAACATTGCATGAAAATCTGTTCTTGGATGAGCTCCGGCACCCTGGCCCGTTTACTGAGAGGAGAAAGAGGCTGCAGAAACCTGCTGTGGTGCACATGATTTCTCCAGTGTGACGATTTTTGACTCTCCAGAGAGTCTCGGTTCAAATAGCATATCACAAACATCAAAACAAGAGCTCTAAAGATTCAAGTTGGTTTCTGGTTTGTTTATGCTTCTGGATTCATATAGTCACACTTTCCGATGGACCTATGGACTATTAATGATCTTTCAAATGTAGGGCATTTTTTGCTAATACAGAAATAAACATTTTCCATTTACTACGGGTGGACAAAGTTTACATTTATGCATTTGGCACATACTTATACCTGAATTGACTTACATTACACTGTGCAATTAGACACAGAATTAAACTTAATTCAGGGCTTCAGTAAGCTCCATGTCACATACTGTAATAGGTGTAGTGAAGTGAGTTATTTTTTATTTTATTCTGCTTAAACAGTCAAAGGTATGTCAAAATGCCCATCTTAGTGAGAATTTGCGCAAAGTTGATTATGTCCCAAATGACCGAAAATTGTTGTATCAGTTGAAAACAGTTTCATCCTACTGTATTTCTTTAGTACTTTGTGAAATACACAGTAGACTTGCCTGAAAAACTTAAAGCACTCTTTATTTCATTTACATTACATTTACACTTAATCATTTAGCAGACACTTTTATCCAAAGGGACTTACAAATGAGGACAAGAGAATCAATCAAACCAACACAAGAGCAAAAAAATGCAGTACATGTTGCAAGTTTTTTTTTAAATAATAAATAAAAAGTAGATAGAAAAGAAATAGAACAGATAGAGCTAGTGTTAGAGGGTCAAGTTATTTTTTTAATAATAAAAAGAAATCAAGTAGATAGAATAGATTTAGAATAGAGAGAGCTACAGTAGTTTTAGAGAGTCAAGTGTAGATGTTACAATATTTCAATATGTATATTTCATGATGTATTTCATATATCAATATTTCATGTTGTATATTTGTTCTATATATATTGAAAAATTCTCATTGACATACAATTTGATACTGTTGCAACCGTATTCCCAGCAAAAATAACTGCAGTATATCATGAAATGTATCATTACTGTGATATAAAATTCCTCATATCTTAATGTAAGATTTTGCCCATAGGCCCAAAATCAGATAAACAAACACCTAACTCTAAATATGAAACTTTTCTCATATAATTTCATTTAGTTTGTCTATTTTTACATTATAATCATATGGCAACATGTAAACATGTGTTTCATTCTGATTAATTATTTTGAAATAAAAACATCTTTGCTCAATGTCACCAGTTCAGCAGACAGCACAATGCTTGATGAAAGCCTGAGTCTCCCCACATGAGTCATGAGCGGCATGTCAGTTCTTCCCGCTCACACTCTGTCTGTGTTTATGGTGTGTTGACAAGAACAGCTCAAGTTTACACTCTCTGACAGCTTGTGAGGATGAACTGAAAGCGAGAGGCAGGTCACTAGCTCACTTCAAACAGAAAAGACCATGCAAATTACTTTTTGTCCCAAGTTACATAATTTTTGTTCAAGATATATGACAATATAGCTTAATTGAGAACAGCATATTTCTTAATTCATTTATTTGTAGTAGTTCTCACATGTTGCACCACTTACATAGTGGGTTTGGTCACATGTCATTTAAAGGGTTAGTTCTTTAAAAAATGAAATTTTGAAAATTGTTTACTCACTCTTATCATTAACAGTTTTATTTGACTGAAATTGGAAGCCTGAGGTGCAAACATCTCATTGGTGTAGTTTGTTTCATAGTAAATGCTGCTTCTCACAAACTGTGTTTTCTGCGAGCGTTGTGAGTTTAATGCACATTTGGGATTGCAATGCTGAGAACTGAACAATTATGTTGACAGAATTTTACAAATATTACATATTTACTTGCATGTCATGTGCCATTAACCAACATCAGAGAAAAGAAAATATTTACTAAAAAAAAAAAAATAGGGGTTCTCCTGCCATACATGAAGGGCTCTGGCTGTAATTTAGTGCCTTCACATTCCAGTGTTGTGATTGGTTGCTGAAGTGTCCACACAATAATGGCCACCATTATTTCTCCATAGTCTAAAATTTCAGTTTGAATATTTTTAAAAAGGTTTTACCTATCTACTGTATTACTTTCTACAGTCCACAGACATTTTCACAACAGTCATTTTCTAAATAAATATAAAGTGAATACTGTAAGTTTTGAGGAATAAAAGTATGCCTATTACATATGAATCTAATGGCAAAAAAAAATTAAAAATTATATATATATATATATATATATATATATATATATATATATATATATATATATATATATATATATATATATATATATATATATATATGGTTTTGAATAACTTTTCAAGAAAACAGCTCAATGACTGGAAAAAAATAAAAATGCTAGATAAGAAGCATTTTATTTTACAAATAACATTAATGATTTATTAATATAACTAATTATTTATTCATAATTACCATTGTGTTTTGGGGGAGTCGTACCACTTGACATTTTTACTATCTTGCTTTGTCATAATAAGGTGACAATTATTTGATATTTTAAGAGAGTTTCTTCATTTCTCTAACACTATTGATTTTATGCTCCAAATATCACAATTATTTTAATATAGAACTTAAAACAGTAATCATAGCTTTCAGAGGTGTATTTAAGTCACTGTATAAATCATATTTCAATATGTTTCTAAATATATTAATAGATTTGATTCTTACTCATATTTAGGAAATCCCTGCTGTCCACTACTAATGTATCATTTATGACTTGCTTTACACTGGACATCAGATGGCTATATGGATGACAGCATATTACACAAACTGTCCATACTGGCATGTTGGCAACCTGTCCAATTTGGCTGCTTCTTACAGTCAACAGATGAACCAAAATGCAGTAGAGTTTGATTTAGGATGGAGAGCCTTTAATGCAAAAATAAAATAATCCAAGTAATCCGTATGACTCCAGTCAATCGAACAGCTGTGTTTTTGTAATAAATGAATCAATCTTTAAGATGTCTTTAACTTCAAACCATTTCTTCTGACTAAAAATTAAGTACTCTATCCGTAATATTGCTTTCTCCAGTGGAAAAAGTCACATAATCAGAAGAGAAATATGCCCAGATTTTTAAGTATATTATTTTAAGGTATATTATTTCTGTAATAAGGACTCATTTCTAAAAGTATGCTAAAATGTACTTCTTTTCCACAAGTGTGGTTAGTTGCAATATTATTTAGCACTGTTTCCCTGCTGTCTTCAACTGAATATTGGATCACAACCCACCAGCTAATCAGAACTGTTGATTTAGATCATGAAACATATGTTCTGGTTATGTGTAACAGCTAATAATGAAGAAAATTAAGACTTTGTCACTTTGCTGTTTGTTGCTGCCGTGTGTTTTGAGTTTGAACTCTATCAAGTTAATTTTTTATCGTCTATTTTTTTTTATCTTTAAAATCAATTTTATACACCAGTATCAACAGTCCCAGCTGAGAGAGCGGAGAGCCGTGCTGGAAACCTCCCGAGCTGACGCTCACAAATCCGGGGTAAGTATACAGTGTGCTGCAAACAGTCCTACCACCTCTTCTCCATGTGTTTCTCTGCACAGGCCCTGTGCACCCAGCATGTGATTTTCCCAGATGTCCTTCACTTCGGTGTCAGGACATCCCATGGTAACTAGGATTTACACAAGCTTCAGTCTGGATCCAGAACACCTGAGAAGAGATGATGCCAACCCCTCAGAGAACCTAAGATGATGCTAACCCAAAGACAACATACAGAACTACCACATTTTGCTATAAGATTGATTGCATCATATAATAATTGCTGTTAATAGTGTTCATCTGTTTGATTACGTCTTTAATTGATTTTTCCATACATTTCTGCCATATGTACATAAACTGACAGTCATCACTGATAAGCTACTACTAAATATTGTAGAAACGTAATTTTCCGTAAAGTTGCTTTTGCAATGATTTGTATCATAAAAAGCGCTATACAAATAAACTTGAAGTGAATTAAAAATCCTTTGTTAGGTTGCAAACAAATGGTTAAACTGTCATTGTATGAGATGAGCTTCATTAAACTGTCATTGTATGAGATGAGCTTCATTGCCTCCCCATTTCCCTCATCATTTGTCATAGTTACACCTATTGCAACACTTTCTGCTCTACTGGTGCTACACAGAATTCAAAGACCATTAACAAATCTAATCTATTTGAGAATCTAACAAATATCCTGTAGTGAACAAGGTCTGAGAGATTGCACTCAAATTTAATTGCACAATGACTGATGTGATTTCTCTCTCCAGTGCTAATGCAGCGGACAGGTTTGGACTTTTTTGTTCTCTAGCTGCTCAGAGGAGTCTAACAATAATGGACTAAACTCAGAAGTGCAGAGTCCATATCTGGGTCTAATTTGAGCCACAGTTATTGGTTATTTTAACAGCAATTAAGTGTTACAAATTAAGATTCTCAAACTTTTTTGAGTGTTTCTTTGATGTTGAATGCACCGTTGGAGAAACTAACCATCTAGTAACGAATGTTTCCAGAATTAGTTCAATAATTTAGGACTGCTGGGGTTTCTTTACACATTTATGCACATGTGCACTCTTCAAAATTGGCACTGATTGGTGACACACTAAAATGTATATTGAAACATATGTATTCAAATGGAATGAAAAATATATGTGGAGAGCATGAAGGCAGAGTTGGATCCAAATGCAGCTTTATTAAATCAGCATAGTCAAGAATGAGCAAAAGTCAATGACCAGCGAACAGTAGCAAGAGGGCAAGACAAAAGAGTAATCCACAAACAGGAAGAAGGTCAAATACAGGAAAAGACTAAAAAGGGCTTACTGAGAAATGCTCAGTATGTCACACAGGCAAACAATACTTCACAGTAAGTGTGTGTGAGTAAGCAACCTTTATAGTGCTCCTGATGGAGAACAGGTGTGTGTGTAATTAGTTCCAGGTATGGAGCTTGTGGGAAATGTAGTTCATGGTGAGAATTGACTGGTTTCATGACAATAAAATTCACTGCATGTTAGCTTACTTATTTTGCAGAAGAGCATGATCTATTTAAGTTCACATCTTACTAACAAGAAATTACACTTCTAACCTAGGTCGAGATCTGTTGTTCCAACCAAGCAAGTTTGCAATGTTTCAGAAAACACAGAATTGTTGAGCTATGTTGGTAATGATGGAATTTGCGACCATAATGCTTTTAGGAAATGTATCTCTAAGCGACGTGAAACAATTAAATTTCTAACAGATCACAAAGTAAGGGACAAAAAGACAAAAGCTAGAATAATATAGAAAACACTGGTTTGATTTGTTTATGAATATAAATTTATTTAGACACTCGTGTCATTCCAACATGTATGACATTCTTAAAAAAAAAAAAAAAAAAAACTTTTTTTGATACAACATGATACTCTCACATATTTGGTCTATTTTCAGTTACATTGTTTCTTTCATTTGACCTAGTTTTTAGTTTGTCTAGATAAGTGATTAGTTATCACCTATTCCTGTTTCTCTCTCATTACACCTGGCTATTTAAGCCCTATGTTTCCCTGTGTTCGGTGTCCGGTATTGTTTATTTTTCAGTTGTAATGTTGTGGATTCACATGAATATTCCCTTTGGATTTATTATTAAATACTTTTTATTTGCTGAATTCTACTCTTTTGTAGTGCTCTTTATACAGCAACCCATTGCAGATACAAAGTCACTGAGATACCATGCTGTTTGGATTACAGCATTCTTCAAAATATATTTGTGCTCCATAGAAGAAAGGAAAGTCACACAGTAAATATTGTGGTCTACTGTAAGTCATATCATCAACAAGAAATCAACAAGAAATATTGCATGTTTTAATGAACTGTACAATGCACTTCAACTACAACAGCAAATCAACAGAACATTAGAAAATTATCAGCTTGATTCAACAATAAAGTTCACTTGAAAAAAAGACACATGATGACTTTCATTTGTGCAAACATTCCCATCGAGACCAGGCAGGGCATGCCTGAATTTATTTTCATTTGGATGCAAAGCGAGGGCGTATAACCTCTTCTGACTCATGACATTTTTGTTTGAAAGTTTTAATCCTTTTCAAAGTTTCTCTTATATAAGAAATTTGACCACATTTACATGATCAACAATATGAATCTGAATTTACTCATATTCAGTCAGCGTCAAGCGTACATTTTGAAGCCAGGAGGAGACTGATTTGAATTATTTCACAAATATTAATAAAATAAAATGAACATATATACAGACAGACAAACTGTAGCAGTCTCATATTTGAAAGGTTACTGGCTTGCATTTTCTAATTCATCCTTTTATCCTCATCTGCTGTCATTATGGACATGAATGAGGATGAATGTTTGGATTAAAATACCAAAATACAGTGTAACAAATGATAAGAGAGGACAGATTAGAAAAGCAGGAAAATAATGTGCATTTTGTCATTTATTTTTTAAAGGTTTACACAAAATATGTTGATTACGATATACAGACATATCCCTATATGTGGACACTCTACAGAGCATGTAAACACCTTTATTGGAACAGAGGCTTAACCAGATAATGGATATAAGTTTGTAAGATGGTTTAGTTTAAAATGAATTGATGCTTAAGCAATCCATTTTGCACCATTGGTGCATTTTATGAGACACGGACCATTTGTAGATGTTGTATCTCCTCTAGTCCAGGTTCTAATCAGTGTCTTGCAATCTCAAATCATCTTCTTTAAATCATATTAAAATGAAGGACTGATTTAGATCAATAATACTGTATATGGCTGTGAAAATTACAAAACTTATGGGGGGAAATGGGAAAAACAATGATATTACAATAAACAGATTCTTTTGAGGGGAAGAAAAACAAGGTAAAAAGAAATTAGATTTTATCCAATAACCTGTGTAAAGTTATGAAAAATGTGAATTACTTTAAATCCATATAGAGACACTTGTGAGAACAAACAAAATGGTTGTTAAGGCCTGTGTGTTACAGTAATTGCTGAGCTCTTTGATTCAAATACAACTAATGAAATTTAACTTTTTTAAAGATTGTCGGTCCTTCTGAGGCAAAGACAAAGACAAGATTCACTTCATCTACTGAAAGTCATTAAAATACATTTATAATAAGGATGTTATAAAGTTATTTATGTTTAATAATTAAATAAATAAAAAAATCTTGCCTTGACATGAATTTATTGTCTGGATGAGATTTTATGCATTTAATATACAAATGCTAAATAAAACATTATTTCTTTCTAGACAGTTATTGAATTAAAAGTTGAAAGACCTTGTGCAGTGTGACTCGACATACATTTTGTATACTTGATTAGTGTGACACTTAACACTCTAAATTATGTGTTTGAAAGAAGAAGCAAATTGTTTTAATGATTTTTTTAGTTAGACCTTGTGGAAAGAGGTGACTGTTGCCTATTTTAAGATCTAATGTGAAAAGAGTTTCAGACTTTTAGTCAATAATAGTGGCCTTTTCTACAAAGAGGGTTCAAAACAGCATCAAATTTAGTTTCAAAAGGAATTAACAAAATACAGTTTGGAAATTATTTTTTAAAGTGTCTGTGATTTTGCAATTGTTTTGGCAAAAAGATAAGATGAGAATTAAAATGAAATAAACAATAAAACTTAAAAAATGATGGTAAAAATATATTTTCCATAAATTAAAGTAACTTCCTAGGCATTTCAATTTGAAGAAATGTTCTGTTTTAATAGAGGGGGAATCATAAGGTAACAGGATTACATTAATATTGTGACGTTGTATGACATAGTTGAGATGGAAAAATCCAAAAAAATAAATAAATAAATTATGCCATGATAAAGTCTATATCTGCTAAGGGGTGATTATAGAACAAATCTTTAAAAGTGCACTTTATTTATTTTACACTTTATTTATTTTACAGGATTTGCAATTTGATGGGTTTAAATAAAAGATTTTTGTTATAAGCGACAATAAACTAACTGAACTTGAAAAGAAAAATGAACTTGATTTTGAACTTTGAACTTTTAGAATTTTGAATGAACGAATTTGCAGCGGCTGAATGTAATATTTTTGGCAGTCCAAACATGTCAGTCTCTGAGTAACATGCAATTTATTTAAGCCCCGAAATAAACTACATTTTGTAAAATAAGTATGATGAACTACGTATTTTGAACATATTATAATAATAATATGAATAGTATTATAATACCCAAAAAACTAATGTAGTTCAATGTAAACAAACAGAAATTTGTTGAAAGTGAGTTGTTTAAAAGGTTAAGGCATCAAAGTTTGATAAAATATTGTTTATTTTCCAATAAAAGATAAGACATTTTTACATGATTTGTTACATTTAATTACCCCTTTGCTGATTTTGAGATGACACACAAAATTTTATCTCCCACATCTAATAATATGTGCCTCTAATTCTTTAAAACAAAGTAGTGAAATTGCCTGGTGAGAACAATCCAATACTGCTGTACAAATGGTGCAGCAACGAAAGCTGCATTCTCTCGCTAAACAGTAAACACAAAACTTCATTTAGCCTTTTTAAAAGATCTATAACGAGTCTGGAGTCTCTAGGCATTAACACACACAAGCTCCTTGCATTAAATCAATTTGCCGTGGAATATATGATTCCAGCTGAGCTATTTTGTCCAGTTGACTTGTCGGAACCAAACCAAGAGGATAAATGCCATCGTGATCAGTGAGAAGCGCTGATAAATGCTTCCCCGGAGATGCATTTTAATGCCCCATCAATGCTCCATCTTAATTATTAATCATGCATGTGTATTTAGTTTGCATTATCACGCAGGCTGCGGTATGAATGATGGAAGGTTAGCCCCTGATCAATCACTGAAATGTTAGAGACCGCTCAAGCGGAAGGGATCAATCCATTGTTAAGTGTGGGCTTATTTTTTCTTTCTTTTTTCTTTTTTTTTTTTTTTTTTTTTTTTTTTTTGCAGCACACAGCAGATTGAAGATTTAAAAAATGCAAAAGCAGAGCAAAATTCCTTCGAGCCCCAACAATGAATCATTCAGCAAATCTGTCAGTGTCAGAATTTAGGGATGGTGGTTTTCCGCCTAAGGCGAGCTCGTGTTTCTCACCATTTCCATGATATAGCTCCATAGGGGAAATAGATACCATCACCCAGCTTCACAATCTTCATTTAAGCTTGTTGTCTCTGCTTGTTTTCAGCTTTTCCTCTTGTAACTGCTGCATTTAAGATGCATTAAAGGGATCTTTCACCTAAAATTGTACTAAAATGCCTGTATCTTTTCACTGTCGCACAGTGCTTTTTTGGGGGGCTATTTTTGTTTTGTGTAAAATTATACTAGCTTGTTTGTTTGTTTTGTTTTTTGCACACACCTGCACATTTTGCTGTAATTGCTGTGTTAAAGGAAAGCAAAGATGAAAATTTGCCGAAAATTCACTCACTCTCAGGGCATCCAAGATGAGTTTGTTTCTTAATCAGAGCAGATTTGGAGAAATTTAGGGTTTCATCACTAGGATCACCACTGGATCCTCTGCAGTGAATGGGTGCCATCAATATGGGAGTCTGAACAGCTGATAAAAACATCACAATAATCCACACAACAGCAGACTATCAATTGATGTAAAAACAAGTGTGTTTGTGATAAATTCATCAAGATGTTTTAAACCTCAAACCATTGCAGCTAAAATATGAGTCCTCTATCTATAATGTTGCTTTCTCGTCTGAATCAGGAGAGAAATATGCACAGATCGAGCACTGTTTACAAGTGAAAACAGTTCAAAACAGTTCTCAATAATTAGGTTGGTAGATTTTGATGTGAGAGGACAGGAAATTATTATGGATTAAGTACTGGTATTTTGGCCAGAAACTATTATTTAAATTTAAAATGTCTTGATGGATTTGTTTCCGTCAGCCATGCAGCTTTTTGCCAGATGCTCATTGATAGACTGGAGTCGTGTGGATTACTTGTGGATTATTGTGATCTTTTTATCAGCTGTTTGGACTCTCATTTCTAGCGGCACCCATTCACTACAGTGGATCCATTGGTGAGCAAGTGATGTAATGCTAAATTTCTACAAATCTGTTCTGATGAAGAAACAAATGCATTTACATCTGCATGAGGGTGAGAACATTTTCAGCAAATTTTCATTTTGGGATGCAGTATTCGTTTAGAGGTGATAGGTCACTTAAAATGTCATTATTTTCTCACTGTCTCATTTTGAATCTCAAAGGTTTTTGTTTCTTTTTTTTCTTTTTTTAGGACAATTTTTACACTGTGTTCCACACAACATTTTGACCACCACTATCAGCTTATTTATATCACTATATCACAAAAGTGCTATTCTTTGTTTTATGTGTAAAATATTATACCAAAAAAAAAAATATATATATATATATACAAAAAAAAAGAAAGAAAAAAAAATGTCACACACCTGCACTTCCTCTCTTAACTATGTTTTTAAGGCACATTCAATTTCAGGATTTCACTTTTATTGGCTGCAGAGAGCTCAGTTAATGTTCGGTTCAAGCCCTCCCAATACACCGTCAAATATAAGTGCAGAAATGGCTATTTGGCAACAGCAGGCACTTCCTCAATCAGCAGTGTCTGTCTGTCCTCTCACAGGGGGATGTTTAGGCCAATCACAGCTTTTGCAAAGCCGTTCAAATTTAAATGATGCAAAAGAGTCTTATCAAATTTCTGTGAAAGCAAGCAGCCGATCAGCTTTAATCTCTTTTGGGAAGGTTTGGAAATCCTTTTAAGTCTTCTTTCTCTTCTTCTTCTTTTTTCTCCTTGACAGAGTGAAGGTGAGAGTATCTGACGCACAGTTTAGTGATGCTCTGGGACCAGTGGACCATGCCAGGATCTCAAGGTGTTTTTGTTTTTAATTTCCTGCCTGAAATCAATGACACGTTAGAAGCATTACCATTTAGCTGAAAACAGAAAGATAAGATCTGTTTGTTTTCAGTCATTTCTATGATTCTCAATTATGTCACATTGTTCAGCAGATGTCTGACTTAAACTTGAATGCTTTTGTAGATGTGACCACATGGCTGTTTATAGTCAGTTCAATATAGTGTATTTTACAATGGATGTGGACTGAACACAAATACAATAATACATTCCTGCACTGACATTGGTTCAGTTTGATGTTATTGTACTGACATTACAGTTCAGATTTACACTTCAGTTACAGTTGCACAAAATAACTTGCCATTTAAATGCTCTTATTTGAAGAAAATTTGGTAGCATTTTATTTTAAGGACCAGTTTTCAATATTAACTAGTTGCTTATTAGCGTGCATATTACTAGCATATTGGCTGGTTATTAGTACTTATGAAGCATATATTGATAGTTTATTATGCACTAGCATATTTTAGATCCCTTAATCTGACCCCATACCTAAACTTAACAACTACTAACTATTAATAAACAGCAAATTAGGTTGTTCAGGGAAAACTCTGTTAACAGTGAATATGTGTTCCCTATTCTAAAGTGTTACTGAAAATTCTTCTAAATTTGTTGTGTTTGTTGTCCTTTTTCATCATCATTCTACATACCAAATGTTAATATATTTAGAAGTTATGTCCCCAGGTTACAGTTAAACTGTGTTAGCATGATATCAAAGTCTATTAACTGTTTCATAACCAAAACAATTCTGTCAAATGACAACATCATCATTTGAGAAAGTCAATTTTGCAATTAAATTTTTCATCACTTTACCTTACGTTGTTTTTTAGCTGGCCATAAAATGCCAACCTGATTACCATGAATTTTAATATAAATTTTAAAAATTTCGGCGTCATTACTCATTATTCAGTGTCACATGACTCTTCAGAAATCAAAAAACATTTCTTATTATTATCAATGTTGAAAGCAGTTGTGATTTTTTTTCACTATTATTAAAAAGTCTGAGGATAATTTTTTTGAAGAATACTTTAATTCAAAATATTAAGCAGCAAAAATGTTTTTCAGCATTGATAATATTAAGAACCATTGCTATTAATTGAGCACCAATAATAATTTATCAGCAAATCACCATATTAGAATGATTTCTTGGTAGTGTGCATATATCTTAAAACTAGTTTACCTTTTTTTAAGTAAGTTCTTTGCTGTGTCATGACCAGGCAAGCTCTAACTACACTAACTGTCAACCCTTATTACATTACTAAAGGCGAGAATAACTCAAATTGACATAGAGCAGTGCAATTTATTAACACTGTCTAAAAACTGTTTAAAAAGGTTCAGACATTTATTTAGAATAACATGACAAATTTTGAGATTCTGCTATGAAACAATATGTAAGCGATGGCAGTGTTTTCTTCAACTACAAAAGCCAACGCAATCACAGTCAGCCATTAGGAACTCAGGAACAGAGCGGGAACAGAAGCTTTCATTTTGACTTGAACACACACAAAAACACTCCCCCAGTTTTTGTGAACTGCAATGTAACATCACTGCAACAGTTGCTGCAGATGGTTAGTGGTAGTACAACAACATCAACAAGCACGCTTGGAAGAACGGCACCCCTGTATTTGGTTGGGATGACTAATCTGGAAACTTTTTCTCGGGTCAGGGACTCTTCAGATGAACTGAGATGTCAAATTAGCCCTACTGTTAAAATTTCAGAACTGTCTTTGCTTCATGTGTCTCCAGATGCCCTTGGAAAAATTCATCATATCAGTGCATAACAGATAAGGCTGCTGAGCTATAATCATGGCAGCTGATAAAGTCTCTGAGGAGGCAGAGATGGGTTCACTCAAAAGCTCTTGTGTTTTTGATCAACATCTTGTCTCTTATATCTGAAGCACGGTGTAAGCATGCAATGCACCGCTGATGCAACAACCGTGCAACAGGAAGCCTATTGAGATCCCATTGTCAGAGTTAAGACATTGGTGTATTTATCCGGATTATCTCACAAATGCTCATGGGAGTTTAAACTTCTCTGTAAATGAGTGAAACGTGAAATTACTGTGTAATTGATGGGTCTTTCAACTGATTAACTCTATGAATATTGTATGCACAATTAAAAGGTCATCTAAGCGGTGACAGCAAACATCATTTACACTCTAATCTTTATTTACAGTCGGAGTTGCATTGAAATGGAATGAATTTGTCTGAGCTTTACATTTAACCTCTTTTTTTGTCCTTTAAAAGACTTTTCGTGAATTTCTCTGAGATCATGCCACAGTTCTTGTCTTAAAGATGACATTTTGAGCTTATAAGAGAGATGTTTGAGGCATTTCTGACAATTCATAAAAAAAATTGACAATCGAAAAAAAGTACATTGATTCATTAATTAATTCTTTATTTCTTTATTTATTTCAATGGCTTTTTAAAGCAGAATTAGTTCAGTCAGATAATTTTATTTATTAAAATATGCAAAAGTTCCTTATTATTTCTCCCCCCAAAAAAATGTATCAATATTCATTTATAATGTAATAATATTCCACCGTAAAAAGTCAACCTAAAAATTAATTTTCAAATATTTATTAGGAATAATAATATTGCTTATTATTATTTGTTAATTAATTTGTTTATTAATAATACTAGGAATACTAATTATTTTCACATTAACATAAATTGTAGGAAACATGAAGAAATATGTAGACAACATAGATATGTAAATAAATCACTCTGTAATATATAATATCATATTTATTTATTTATTTATTCTATATATATATATATATATATATGTATGAGCAGAAACAATTCAGCTTCAACAATAAAACCAAAAGAAAGTTTTATGGGTGTGCAGACCATCAGCACAGCATAACACAATTGTATTTACATTCAAAATCCAACAATCTGCAAAACGCTGGAAGAACTGTCAGCTTTATGAAAATAATATGCAGATGGAATCAGTCTATTTCCATACACCATAACGCTTTGTCTAACACAGCAATACATTTAGCTCACAGATATACAGTATATCTGGGAATTAAATAAATAAAGCAGGCTAGCTGTTAAATAAAATTTGCACAAAGTTCTGGATGATTTGTTTTTTTACTATAGTAGTCTGATCTATGTATAAACTGATAAAAGACAGCTGTTGACATTTGAGATTAAATGAAAGCTTTCTGAGATAGAGGTGAACAGGAACATTTGATTTCCATCTGCTGAAATGACTTATCATAAGTACATTTCTGAATGGGTTTGCCAATCAAACAAGAGAAAATTCATTGCATTTGGTTATGTTTTATATCTGGGGTCTCAGAGACCCAAACAGAAGCCATTTATATTTTTCATAGAGGACGTGTGTACAAAATCATCACTGATTTTTTTTTTTGTCATTAAAGGAGCCATGTGTAATGTATTTATATTTTTTATAGTGGTAGTGTGTATTAAATAATAGATGGTTTTAATATGCCTCAATAAAGTGAATTGGTCTACTCTATAGTAACAAACGAGAAACGCCATAGTCTCTATGCTCCGCCCCTACCTTCACAACAACCCTAGAGCCATAGCCGAAGCCTAAAGGACGTTTTGCCTCCAGAGGAAGGTTGGGTGATGTCAAGTGATTTTGAAACATGACATCTTCAAGCTACTCCCCTTCACCTTTACCAGTGAATATGTTCATATTCGTTTTGTTCATATTACATTTTGAATTGTATATACACATTATTTGAATTAAATTAATTTGACAGACAGCATTCTGTCAACATCATTGGTCAACATCAGACAGCTGATGTTGACCAAGCTAGCGCCAACCAACGTAACCAGAGCTGCCAACTCTCAAGCATTCACCGTGAGACACACGCAATTGACTCTTTTCACACGCTTTCAAAAACTTGACCGCTCTGAATATAGTGAGTGAGTGCGCGCGGCGGCCGGGGCTCGCTCTCTCTCTCGCTCGCTCTCTCTCTCTCTCTCTCTCTCTCTCGGGTTCATTATCATCGAAGACATTTCAAGCTTCTTAGGTAATGTTACATTTTAGCATCAGCTTGGTAGAGACGGGCTTGGTAGATAACAGGTGAAAACCGGATCGGATCTGTGGGTAAGTTATAGCTAGCTTACTATCAAACGCAGCTACGGTTAGCCATCGAACAGCCTTCGATACATTTCTATGTTATAACTTCCCGAAAAAAAATACGCAAACATATAAAACAAACTTCTAGCGAAATACTAACAGCATCTTACTTACCAATCCAAAAGAAATGTTGCAAGTTCGGAGTCGAACCTCATTTCTTTCAAGTCCATCAGTTGTCTCCAGTTATGGAAAGCAGTGCCAATGTTTACTCTGTTTCGGCTCCTTTTCTTATCGGATTTGATTTGTGATTCCGAGCGCGGTTGCTTGACATCAGGTTCAAGTACGCCCACAAGCCGTGCGAGTTATTCGTGTATTGCAGGTTGGCTGGTGGGTATATTGCCCGCATACTGCCTCCCATGGCCGAAACTGGTATTACGACACCTGTCGGGCCGTGGCTAGTAATGCTAATGCTAATTAAGGTTGATATCTCTGCAGCACTATAACTTGACATTTTTTTAATGACATCATCGCCCTTATTTCTTCTCATTCTTTTGATGCGTGTAGGTCATTTTTTGGATATTTTTACCTCAATTTTTACACATGGCACCTTTAAGCTTCAATGTTAAAGTCATTAAGCTTCAATGTTATACTTTATTTTATGTCAAAATGTGAGACACATGTTAACATTATACTTTAGTCATATTAAAATTAGTTATTTTAGTACAGTATAAAGTTATTATTGAGTATAATGTTTTCAATACAAAGAATATCATTTCCATAGATTATGTCGGTTTCAAATTTTAAAGTGGGACATGCATGATTTATGTATTAAATTATAATTTTCAATTTTGGATACAGAGGATGTGTGCTATCAAGATTTTATTTATATATATATGCTCGTTTAAGATTAGAAGCTTTAATGTAATACTTTATTATTTATACACATAAATGTTACATTTTAGTAATATTAAAATTAATTAATAATTTAAGTAAAGTATAAAGTTTAAAGATATTTTTAATTATAATGTTTTTACAAAAAAAGAAAGAATAAAAATTCAATAGATTATGTTAAATAATGACGTATAAATGATGAATTAGAAAATGTTGGGACATTTTCTAAAATGGAATTAAATCAAGAATCTGATTTGTTTATTCTCTTTAGCCTTTATTTAATTGACAAAAGTACAAAGAAAAGATTTCCAATGTTTTCACTAACCTAATTAATGGTGTTTTGTAAATGTAAACAACTTTTGATTTTGATGGCTGTATCACACTCCAAAAAAGTTGGGACAGAGGCATGTTTAACACTGTCTTTTTAATTACAATGTTTAAACATGTGTGAATTGAGGAAACTAATTGTTAAAGTACAACATGCATGTGCATTGTTTACAAGCAGATCACAAATCATTTTACTCTTGTGAATGCGTGTCGAGGACTGACACGGAAGAATAAAAGGTGAATAAAGTCATTATTTTTGTTTTCTTTGCACACAAAAAGTATTCTTGTAGTTTCATAGAATTATGGTTGAACCACTGATGTCACGTGGACTATTTTACCAATGTCCTTATTACCTTTCTGGGCCTGGGAATGTTTCAGTTGTGTTGCTGTCTATGCAGGGACAGAAAGCTCTCGGATTATACCAAAAATATCTTAATTTGTATTCCGAAGATTAATGAAGATCTTACAGGTTTGGAACAACATGAGGGTGAGTAATTAATGAGAGAATTTTTATTTTTGGGTGAACTACAGCTTTACGATATTTAAAAAAAAAAAAAAAAAAAAAAAACTTTACTAGGCTGTAGTTATTCATTTTAAATTCTTCATTATATGAATGGTGTATAAGGATATTTCAATAAAATTTAATGCAATTTATAATATACGTTTCACATGTGAGCACATGGGAATATGTATGGGATTCACATGTTATCCCATGGGTTTCACATGGGATTCACATAAAAATGTTCCAAAAGCACACATTTCACATATGATCAAAATATTTCACATGGGATTTTCACACATGAAATTTCAAGTGCAGAATTGCATGCATTTCACGAGTTTGCACATATAATTGGATTGAGCAAATAATAAGCATATTTGGCATGCTGTCCTGAGGGAGGACTCCAAGATCGGAATATAGCCCAAACCCAGAGAACTCCCCCAATCCCTAGTATGGGATGGTAATATTTTAATAGAGAGGAATTGGGACAGGAGGTAACAGAGGTAAGTTGGCTTTATATATATATGTATATATATATATATATATATATATAATATATATATATATATATATATATATATATTGAGCTAGTTAAGCCGATTATCTGAATGAGTTCCACCTGTGCCGAATTGGTTGATTATCTGATCGTGATCCTCCCGAACTTTGTTAAAGGGGTAGTTCACCCAAAAATGAAAACGTGATGTTTATCTGCTTACCCCCAGGGCATCCACGATGTAGTTGACTTTGTTTCTTCAGTAGAACACAAACAAATATTTTTAACACAAACCGTTGTAGTCTGTCAGTCTTATAATGGAAGAGGATGGGAATCACAGCTAAAACATAAAAAAAAAAAAAAAAAAAAACATACACAAACAAAACCAAATTAAACCCTGCGGCTCGTGGCAATACATTGATGTGTAAAGACACAAAACGATCGGTCTGCGCAAGAAACTGAACATTATTTATATCGTTTTTTTACCTCTGATTCACGCAATGTCCGAACTGTTAGAACTCTCCTGAGTGCGTTCTCAGCAGCATGTGCGTGAGGCGTCTTCTTCTTCTTGCTTTATGGTGGATCGCAGACTTATAAGTGCACCTATATCTCAAGTGTACCGTTGACACTCTATCTACAATCTCAGTTAGGAGTGTCAATGGTCCACTTGAGAGATAGATGGTGGCAATGTACTTATAAGTCTGCAATCCGCTAAAGCAAGAAGAAGAAGACACCTCACGTGTCTGCTGCTGAGAACGCGCTCAGGAGAGTTCTACAAGCAGATTTTTGGGTGAACTATCCCTTTAATAAAACGTCATAGGTGGCCACGTGTTTTTGCGCATGTGAAATTCATGTGGTTTTTCTGTAAGGCGAGCAAACTTTTTGCCCAGTCTCACTGGATGCAAGACTTCAGCTGCTCAACAGTCGGTGGTCATTGTTATCTGATTCTCCTTTTCATGATGGGTCATACATTTTCATTAGGAGAAAGATCTGGACTGCAGGAAGGCCAGTCTAGCACACTCACTCTGTGTCTAGCACGCTGTAATATTATGTATGGTAGTTGGTGAAAGACCTAAATTATTTGGAATTTTGCAATGAGAAATCAGATTTTTGATTTGTTTGACACTTCTCTCATGTTATGTGCCACAAAGTGATGAGCCATAATCCAGTTTTACTTGCAAAGACTGAGATTCTCCTCTTTTTACTTAAACATGATCCACTCACCTATTACCAGTTCACCTGCTTATTGTGGACTGGTTCATTTGGATATTGTATAACCTTTACACTTTCATTTTGCCTCTGTCCCAACTTTTTTGGTGCTTGTTTTTTGGTTTATGTTGATCATTATCAAAATGTCTTTGTTTACAAAATACATTTAAGTTTTTTTTAAAGTACACTTTTCGTTGTATTTTTGTCAATTAAATAAAAGTTAAAGAGAATTTAAATATTATTGATTATTGATTTTTTTTTTTTTTGCATTTTATAATTATTCTTTCTGATTTAGGGTTGTATAAAATTATCATTTTACATTTTGTATACAGGCAACAAAGTCAAGACCTTTTAATAAGCCAAAATCACAATTTTAAGGGATTTTAAGGGATACAGACATATATTTATTTTAAAAAGACATTTTTGTTTAGAATTTCAACTTTCAAGTTAAGGTATCAACCTTTCAAAAAAAAAAAACCTTTTCAAGTTAAGGTATTTTTGTTAGATGGTAGTTTGTCTAACATTTCTAACAGTTCTAACGAATGGGACATGTACAATGTGTATTTTATTCATGATTAACTTTAGCATTCACAAACACTCACTGAAAACAAGAGAGATAAAGTGGAGAATGGGAAGCATAGACAATGAAAGAAAGTCTCATTAAAATGTAGGGGATATATGAAACGTCACCAGGAGCAGGGTGATTTGACGTGTTGTGCGTGTAGTGAAATACAGCCCACACGCTGATTGTGTGGTTAGAATGTAACACTGTTCATCATGCCAATCTATTGTGCCTGTGACAGCTGTAGGGCCGACTGCCATTGCACACATGATGCAGATGATACTTTTATTTTTTCTTTGTTCGATGCTCAAACAGCCTGCTCATAATGAAATTGTTATATTTCCAGCGGCGTGCAGCAGAGCTGTGATTCATTTGCACATTTGTAGTGGGTGTATGCTTTGGGCAGACTACACAATGTGACTACAAAGTACAGTGAAGAGAAGGTACAACTGATCTTATACCAGAGTAAATGGGCTGTTTTACCTAATATTTTGTGTTATGTATTTCTTGCTTATTAGAATATTGTGTCTGATTATTGCAACATGCAAACCCCACAGTTGTGAGCTGAGTCTTCTGTATTTGTCTGATGCCTGTAGAGTGTCACTTATCAAGCTCTACTTCATTTTAGATGTATAGGCAGTAGACAGCAAACTCATTGAGTTTCGGAACAGAGCCCAAACAAAGTCTTACTTTTGCATCTTTTATATGAGAAAAGCTGCATAGTGCATTCTTTGCACACAATGCTTTGAGAGACTGTCAAATTCACTTTCATCATCTTGTCCTCAGGGATGGGAGATGAGACCTTCAGACATTGATACTGATACACCGAAGCCTGCAAAGCAGACACAATCTCATTCTTGCCTTTAGCTACCATGCATATTGTCCACGGAATCAATAGTAATAACGGGAAACCATGGCCTTGTTTCGTGAAGGGCAGTCGACCTAAAGACACGCCACTATGTAAAAGTCAGGCCTAACTCAAGAGACTTTTCTTAAGATTAAAGGCCACAAAGCATATGGATCAAGGCTTAACGCATAATATTCAAGAGAAAAAGTGTCAATCAACAGTGTTTTTAGACTCTTGGGCTAATAATATATCAGCCTGAGTGCAGACACAAGATATCTTTTGTAGATTAATGGCATTATATTATGCGTTTGAGTGGAGCTTTATCTGCTAAAGGACTTCACGTGACAGTTCATCTGATGGAGCCCTGAAGCTCATTAGCGACAGCAGTAAATTCATCATCTTAACCATGAGTCTCTGAGTCAAAATGAATAATTAAGAGGGAATTGGCCACAACGTACAGGATTTTGAATGGGATGAGCAATTTTAGGCAGAATGAGTAATTTAGGGAATTTAGTGAATTGCAGTTTGAAGAAATTCAGCACAATCAATCTCACAATCCTTTTAACAAAACATAATTAGAAAATTATTTTTGTTATTATTATGCAAAAGTATGCCCTAATATAGGGGAAACTGGGCTTAGTTGTCCCACCTTTTACTTGATCAAACCCTTACATCTTTATTAAATAAAAATATTCTTAAATGTATAAATTAATTTATATAAATTTAAATAATTAAAGGCGTTATCTTTATTGTTACATTAATGAGAACACAGTTCAACCATTATTTATAAATATATATCTTACCTTTATTATAATTATATATTATATAGTGCATATATATACAGTATGTAAATAGATAAAATCATCCATGCTGTGTTTGAAAAAAAAAAAAAAAAAAAAAAAAAAAAAAACTTTTTTTAAAAAAAGTTGTCTGTTGATTGATTGAATGATTTAGAAGTGATGCTTTTGAAGAACCATTTTAAGTTACCCAAAGAACCTTTCAGTGAACAGTTCTTCAAAGAAGTGTGAAGAACATTTTAATAATCCAAAATCCAGTATAAAGAACCTTTAATACATTGAAAAGTTTCCATTGATGTTAAAAGTTATTTGTGGAACCATAAATACCAGTAAAGAACCTTTATTTTTACAAACTGCATTTCATTTTAATTCAATTATTAATGCACACAAACCTTCTTTGAAGAGGGTCGAGGCTATTAAATTCTAGTGGTCTTCAGAGCTTTCCCAGTTTCTTTGTCAAGCCATTGGCAAGATTTATCAGTCAAAGATGGACAGAAAACAGATGATGAGGTGATTTGCTGGATGTGAGGGCAGAGTTTAGTTGTGTAAGGTATCATTACAGGCCCATGGTGGAAAAGGAATGCCCTGCTGTGGTTATTGATGAGGATCCTGTTGTTTTATTAATTGTTAATCCAAGGACTACTCAACGTTTGAAAGCGAGAAGGACAGTAGAGTAATGGGCCTACAGTAGATGTCAATCAGAGCTCAGATTTTCCCTCTGCTGTCAGAATAATCCTTCATGTTCTCTCTCAGACAAATACTGTCATTTCTAAGAATATTCTAAAGCACTGATAAATAACCAGGTAATCCTTTAGCATACTGACATTTAATAAGTCTATAGACCACATTTTTCCATCTCAGCCAGAAACAAAGCCTTATAACTTTAGACATAAATGTCTCTTTGCTATATTTCACACATTGATTAAAATGCTTTTTGCACAATTGTCTGTTCACCCTTGTGAATTAAAGCCTGTGGGGAAAAGCAGGGCAGACTAGCTGTAAATTCACTAGTTTTTCAAACTCCTTTTAGGTTTGCGCTAATTGGTCTCAATTGTGCTGCCAACTGAAGCCTGTCGGTGCCTGATTTGTAGTTTGAGTCATCATTCATTATTTAAGCAGGTCAGAAACTTCACCACATCACCAAGTTCATCGATAAAAATAGGATTTTCAACCAGGATTCCATATAGCAGAACCTGAAAGGTCACCGAATTGAAAGGTTTTAATATACATCAGATCCAGTTTTTTATTTCAGTCTGCTAGCATTGCAACAAAAACCTCTTTAGGCGACAGGGCCAATCGGCAGTGCAGTGAGCGTCACTCTAGACTGCGTGAGTGTTTGTCTTGTGGAGCAGCGATACTCAAGTTTGGGCCTTGAACTTTACAGACAGTCTCCAGCAGTTGAGCTGAAAATAGACTGCAAGAGAGAGTGGCACACATAAAAATGGCTTATTGATTCTTGATCGGCATACAATGACATTCAGTTCATCGATGGAAATTTTAAATGCAATTTACTTGAAAATGACACGCTTCTTTTTTCCACTCAAGGAAATCAAATATGCATGCATATGAAAGGAAGAGTGTCTGAATGTATTGGGATGAAAAAAAATGAAATCATGAATTAGACTGATGAAAATAACTCACAATGAGGCCATGCAGCTAAGAAAATGCATGCTGTTTAATGTATATTTAATTCACAACCCCTCTATGGAGCAAATCACTAAAGTTTAATGAATGAATTCATGGCATTTGAATAAAGTGCCACTTTATTACAAACTCTGACTTTGTCGACCATCCGCAAATGAAACCCCTCTGTAATCTTTGACTGCAGCACATTTTCCAGATATGTGCACACAGAAATCTCTCTCAGGATAGCTTCAGACATTACGAACCATGGGGAAATCGGTACACAGCACTCTGTCGTATTATACAGTATAGTGCTTACTTGGATGTCCCAAAAGGATGGCTACTCTGACAGGACTCAATGCATTTGAAGTTGCTCTGAAATCCCAGACTGAATTAGAACTCTTTATTCCTAGCAGCGTTCCTGGTGAAAAATCACCTCAACAGCGAGGTAAGACCTGCTCATTGACTGGTCTGTCACCCTCGCTGACAGAGACAGACAGGGACATGTGAGAAATACAGTAGTCTTACAGAGCCATTCAAACCTGTCATAGCGTAGTGCATTATTATAAGTGAAAATACATGTTATTTTGATGTATTTCTTCATCATATGACTACTATGTGGAATAAGACACAACATTATTTATGGACTTCTCGGGAAGCCCAATTCCGCTGGTGATAACCAAGATTCAGGCATTTTTAGGATCACAACTGGTTGTCTTAAATTGGTTGTGAACAGCCTCCTTTCAAAAGCATCCCATGATGATGAAGCACTAGTGGGTTGCAGTCAAATTTATGGAAAAACATCTTTGGCCTTTCTCTTAGTGACGCAAGTAGGATTTTTTTTTTTTTTGTAGAATATTTTTGTAGGAAATTAAAACTCTTGTTCAAGTAAATGTTTTAAGTGAACACAGACGAAAGTTGGATTGACATGCATAATATATTAAGGTGACTCATAGTTGAGTAGGAGATATAATAATTCTCAATATAGCAGCTGCTATTGTAAAGGTCTGTTCACACCAAGGGATATAACTATAAAGTTTTAATAACCATTCTAATTTTATGAGAATAGGCAAGTTCACACCACAGCTGTAACAATAACAAAAACACATGATAAAAAAAGAATCCAGCCAATCAGAATCCAGTCAATCCTAGTTATCTTTATTAGTTATGGTCCAGGGTGTGTGTAGGCTTTAAGGATTTAAATGTGCAGTTTTGCTAATTAAAACTTTTACACGTAAAGAAATGAATAGCACTTATGAGAAATGAGAAATGTCATTAAAATGATCTGCAATGCAAAGTTTACTATTTATAGTGCTTTCAGTGCTCTAGGTGCTTTACAAAGCATAAACAGAAAAGACACACATTAACTAACACGCACACATACACATCCCACCAATTCACCTAATCTGCATGTTTTTGGATTGTGTGCATTAAGTGAAATACTGGAAAATTTTAACCTGCTAATCTGAAATGTTATTGAAATGTTGTATTGCATATAAAAAAACAAAAAATGCTGTATTATGCCAGTAGCTGGTGATGTCATTTCGTAAAGAAACATGCATGCCTATAGACTGCACATGACGTCACTGTTTTCACAAATTCACAGTTTTACAGTTTACAAGGAGACAATAACGGCATTGTTTCGAAAAACATGCATTTGAAAACCTGTTTTCAAAAGTTTGTGTTTTCAGGTTTCCAAAATTCTGTTGTTGTGTAAATAATGAATTGCCAAAAATTATAAAAAGATTTCTGTTTTTAGCTAAAAATGGTGTCGTGTAAATGGCCCCTTAGTTTTTTTTTTTTTTTTTTTTTTTTTTTTTTTTATAATTATTATTTTTCTCTACACCTATTACACAGATAGCTCCAAGATGTCCGCAATGCGAACTGACTTCCCTTTTAAGCGGCTTTGCCCATACTCGACTTATGACGTTAGCAAAGTTTTGGATCAAAAAAAGTTCAAAGATTTGTAAATGATTATAATTCTTGCATTCTCATTTTTTGTTTGTTTGTTTTTGAGTTAGGCATCCCACGGAAAAGAGATTGACAAAATTTCAAATGAAATAAGAGCATATTATTGTTTTACTCGCTTGGCCAGAAAAGAGCTAAGGATTTAACACTGTTTTGATGCTCCATCTTATTTTTTGTGACTGATGTCTGAACTTTTGTTCATATTTTGCAAATTTTAATAATGCATTTCAAAGTCATGCATATACTGTATACATCAAACAAACACTGACGTTCAGTTTGTGCAGTGCGTTTGTTGCCGTCTAATATCTCTCCGGCAAAATTTCTTCTCAAAGACTCACCATGTGAGGGGATTTTGAGCTGCAGACTTACCACTGCCTTGTTTTCCTCATCTATATTTGATGAGGGAGGTGATTGTGGCAAGGGTTGAGTTATGGCGCAAAAGCCTTGGGGAGCACAGATGGAGTCAGAGCCATTGCTGCGCTGGTCTCTACAGAAATATGATTCAATAATGAGGAAAATCAGTTTTATAAGTGGTTACTGTGCTAAATTTGGAGGCAAAGTTTTCAGTTTTTGGGGTCTTGCTCCAGCAGGAGTTGCTTTACTGAGTGCTTAATTACCTTATTTAACAGATGTACTACACATTTAGGACACACATTTTTATTAAAATGCCATGTTATTATTCAACAATATTAAGTCCCCTCTGGGAAATGAGCTTTATAATAAAAACCCTCACAGAATGTTGAGACTTGTTAAAGCTTGTTGCCATTATCAGCAAGCCCACATATATGATGCAGTGGAAATCTACAATTGATACCTTAAAAAATATATTTCAATTAATTAAATTTAGTTTTGTTGGTATAACTTGATGTCTGTAGGTTGGTTCAGTGATGTGGATATTTTTACTTTAATAAAACTAGGTAATTTAGATTGTACAATTTTTAGGTAACCATTTTTTTCCAAGTGTGTACACGAAAAACATGACTCAAGCATGCTGTCCAAACTGTAGGAACACAAATCATGACCACTGGTATAGACTTATAGTCAATGAAAGAGAACCGCAACAACAATAGGTAGTTAAAAACAAACAAACCAAAAGTTTTGTGAGGATGTTTGCGTGGTGACATGACGTTTGGCAAGTCTGTTGTTTCTGCTGCAATGCTCCAACACAAAATATGTATCCTCTGCATTACTCAGAGTTTTAGTCATTGCGGTGGCTCTGAACCAAACAGCCTACTTAATTATCCCTCAAATTTCTCTTGGGAAATTCCATTAATATAGGCTTAATAAAAATGTCCTCAATGATTATTGTGTAAAAATGCATAGTGACTTTGAACACAAGTAAAGTTTGGACATAATCAACTTATCTTGAGGGAATACTTTTCCTTTATCTTCTGGGAAAGTTGGCAGTGAAAAATTCAGGAAGCGTCTGTTTTATTTACTAAACATAGTAGACAACATCTCTGAAGCCTGCGAGGCTTTTTCTGATAACCACCAGGGAAGCAGTGTGCTTACTGCCTTGAAGGCCATCTTAATACTCTGAACGTGCAAGCCTGCATTATTTATGGCTCTGTTAAGACTGCTAGTCGCAACAGAAATACAAGTGCAAGTGAACATTCAGCTGCTCAGTTTACAACAACTTTTATACTAGCACTGCCCAGGGGAAAGAAAATACCCAAATGAGATCGAACATTTCACTGGAGACTTTTGATGAAGTCTTCTACTTTTCCTTTCTGAATCCACATAAATATCAGGACTTATGTTTAGGAGAAACATCTGAGACCAAGATGACAAATAAATAAAACAAATGAGAACTCAATAATGTCTCTTGAGCACTGAAAGCGTAAGTTCTGAACAATAAATAAAATAATAATAAAAAAAAAATATATATATATATATAAAAAAATAGTGGTTTGCATTGATGAATAATTTATAAAAGGAGTATAATTGTGCATCTTTTTCTACTCTTAGAGTCAGAGAGCATGAGATATTTTTGAGAAATGACAGTCACTCCATATTCAAGTGCGGTCTGAATAGCCTGCACACCTTCCCTTGCGATATACTGGAGAGAGATGCGCCAGACGGGCTCCACAGTTTTGGATCCCAAAATTCAATCACCCAGAATCATTACATCTGAGCTGTCAGTTTACTGGCTGCCGTATTTGTAAGACGTCACTCTTTTGGCCCCAGGGGCACAGTGAGTAAATTATGAAGCTCGGTTATTAAGAGAGGTTCCAACAGCCCCCTCCGAGTTCCCATTCCTCATACCTCATGCACGCCTGGACAGGACCCCACGGAAGGATGAATTCTCTTAATTGCTCATTATGTTTTCCAAGAGACAAATCTACTTCTGAAATATTCATTCTTTTGGTGAATCTAAGGCTACATTTACTTGCGACACTGTTCATTATGACTGTATACAGCTTTTGGATGACTCAAAATATATTGTGTTTATTCATGTTGTGAAGGTTTTTGGCTCCCCCAAGAGGACATTGTGATATTCAAGATCGTTACAGTCCTGGTTTTGCTTTGAGATAGAGAGCTCTGCTTTTTACTCCAGATAAATATTTCCCAGGGTAGATTTATTTTGGAAAGTCAATTTCTGTACAAAAGGTCTTTGCTACAAAAAAGCTGCCAAATATTTCAACTGTTAACTCCCAGGAAAAAAATAAATAAAAGTTATGCTTATAGCTGGGCATTTAAAAGAAAAATAAACCTTAAAATAATATCTAAAGTTAAAAAGGCTATCTTCATCAAATTAAAATGTATGAAATGCTATTTATTGGATTTTTAGAAACATTTAATCAGTAAAACATTTTAAACCTAAAACAGCACAAAGAATATCAATAAAAAATATCTAACCATTGCTTTGGTCAACATGCAAGATATTGTAATTACTCGACTGTAAAATAAAATTCAACATTCAAAACACATGCAACTTGTTGACTCCTGTCTGGATGTACTGGATGACAAGTGACAAAAAAGAAATGAATTAAAAATCTGTTGATTTGAGTAAGATTTAAAAAGAAAAATACTATTAATAATATATTTATACTTAAGGAATACAGAATGACACCAAAAAGTACATTTTTACAAATAAGTTATATATATATATAACATTAAGTTATCATATAAGTATGTATGTGTGTGTGTGTGTGTGTGTCTGTGTGTGTGTATTTATATATACACACACACATACACACACATAATTTATAATATATATATATATATATATATATATATATATATATATATATATATATATATATATATATACACACACACACACACCTACATACAGTCGTGTGAAAAATTGTTGGCCCCCTTCCTGATTTCCTGATTTTGTGTCCCTTACAAACCATGTAATTGCATAGCAGTGTTATTACTATATATTATATATAGTTTATTAATATTTAGAATTTTTTTTTTTTTTTTTTCTCTTGTAATTGCCATTTTATTAGTTTTTTGTCTATGGCCTATAGTTTTTATTTATATTTCAGTATTAATTTGAGATATTTACATCAAACTATTCCTATAATGCATTACCATTCCAGATAATGAAATACAAATACATCTCACTTAAATTTTGCATTAACAAAGGTTATTGTTCATATCCCAAAATATGTTGTGAACAAAACAGGAAATGATATTAGGCTCAAAAAATGCTAGGTGGAACTCAGAGTACAGTAAGCTAGTTCAGTGCAAATGGGCTACACAGTACAGTAGAAGGCTTTCAAAGACATAATATGACATGACGTGTCAAAAGACATCTCGATCCCTGTGCGATAACATTCAACTTCACATCAGTCACTCATGAATATTTAAATGACACTCACGTCCCCCTGGCCACGTGCAGGCGAGGAGAGACAAGCGGTTCAGCACTGGTCTGTTATACATGTGACATTAAACACCCCATCACGAATCTGTGTGTGTGCATTCATCACATCACCTACACCCACCCAGATCAATCTGATGCTTGCAGCATATGGTAGATACAGCATGAGTTCTAGACCAGTTCACCGCTTTCAGTCACCCTCTCCATAAAGTTGAGCTCATTACTGATTATGATAGTCAGCCTTTAAGACCAAGACATTACAATGGTCTAATTGAACAGTGATTCTATTTGAATAACAAATTAAATTTGCCTTGCCAAACACCACTAACTAATAATGAGTGAATGGGTGCCGTCAGAATGAGAGTCCAAACAGCTGATACAAACATCATAATTATCCAAAAGTAATCCACACCGGTCCATTCCATCAATTAACATCTCATGAAGTGAAAAGCTGTGTGTTTGTAAGAAACAAATCCATCAAGTTCAAAACAAAAATACAAGCCTGCTATTGAGCTTTCTCTAGTAAAAAAGAAAAAAAAAAAAAAAGAAAAAAAAAGTTGTCTAATTCAGGAGAGAAATATGCACAGATCAAACAATGTTTACAAGAGAAAACAGTTCTAAATTAATATTTTGGTGGATTTTGATGTGAGATGGCAACGTGATCTCTTTTTCACTGAAGGAAGCGTTATTATGGATTATAGACAGGTATTTTACCCAAAAGCAATGGTTTAAAGTTAAAACGCCCAGCTGGATTTGTTTCTTACAAACATGCAGCTTTTCGCTTCACAAGACATTAACTGAGGGAGTGGATTAAAGAAGATGTTGAAACAAACTCTACATCTCGGATGGCCTGAGGGTGAGTAAATCTTCAATTCTGGTTGAACTATTCCTTCAAGAGGCTGAAAATCAACCTACGACTATGTGTGACTTATGAATTTCCCAAGTTTACATGCATAAACCATCCCATAAAATAAGCACAAGCAACAAAACCTGGTATTAAATGTAGATTTTATTAATGAAAATTTGCCAAATATACACCCAATATCATCAAAGTAAATATCAAGTTCATTTATCTATATTCAAAAGTGTTAAATTGTTTAGAGAATAATTAGGTCAGGGTTGAACAGACATTATATCTCCAAATACTACACACGATACAGGTCAGTAAGCATCAGATTTGCTTCAACCAGAGTGTTCATTGATCGCTTTTGAGTTTGTTCACTTTTCCATGACGAATGCCCATTACAACAACTTTAGTTTATTGAATTTTCATGAAAAATCACTATAAAAACAGTTCGGGGCTATGATTCTACCCAGGAAACCATGGCTGACATTTAGAATTCATTATTAATTTAGAAACCGTTGGAATGTGATAACATTTGAGTTGTAGTTTTTATTTGCAGAATTCTGTCTTTTTGTGTTAATCTCTAAGTTTAGCTTGATACAAAGTTCAAGTCAGGTTTTCAGAAATGGACGTATATTGAGACATCACTGCTAACCCAGGCCTGTTATATTTTAGCACATTGAACAGCAAGCATAGGACACCAAAGAGATAACCTCATATCTTCCAGAAAATGAATGCCATGGAAATATTCCTGCCGTTCCAACGAGCATAAGATCTAGCCAGTGTACAAATGTTAATGTGAGTGTTCAGACTTCATTTGTCCATTTGGGATTCAACAGTTTCATGCCCTTAAATAAGATTGATAAATTTATTCCACAGGGAAATATCCAGTCTCAAAGGCTCACTAAAGTGCTTTCAGCACCACACATACAGCAGTAACCAATATATATAAGCACCACACATACAGCAATATATATATATATATATATTATATTATATATATATATATATATATATATATATATATATTAATACAGCAGTAACCTATATATATGTATAACAATCAGAAAAAGAAATGACAGATCATTTTTAGTTATTAACAAAAAGCATAAATGTACACATAGTATTTTCACTTATACTTTCAGTGCATAAATAAGATAAAATGATTAATGGACACAAATTATTGAGTTATGCATGTACGACTATATAACAACGTGTCTTTGTCCAGATAACCATAAAGGTAGATTGTAAACATGACATCAGTTCATTTATTTGTGAACAAAAGCATATGATAATGGAGGGCACTATAGTATTCCAGAGCTTGAGTAGACCACTTCAGTTCTTGAGGTCTACTGAAAACCTTTATTACACCAGGAGCTGCAAAAAGACTGTTTTTTTGTTGTTGTTTTTTTTTTGATAGGCACAAAGGCAATTTCTAACTTTGCCCAAAGACATATTTCCACAGAGCTATGCTATTTATGCACTTTTTGTCTTTATTGGTCCAAACAGTCCCTATGTTGTGCCACTTTAAAGGTGCATGTGAACAAGAATATGGAATTGTTTTTTCGTACACTTGCCGCATTATACTAGCTGTGGTCTTTTGACATCAATCATAACCAAGCAAATAAAACATAACACAAAACAATGACATTTTCGGAGCATAAAAATAAATAAATAAAAATAAAATAAAATTTTAGTTTTATTGTTGTTTTGAAATTCTCTAATATTTGCAAGTTTTTTAATGACGGTGGGAACCCTGAATAGGCCTTGGTTAAAAAAAGAAGAAAAAGGAAAAAAAGGTAGTCTCTGCTGCTAATAAACATAATATATAAACAATAAAAGCACAAGTTACACAAGTTAAATGGTTACTGATAAATCACATATGCTAAAATAATAATAAGAAAAAAAATAAGAACAACAAAATAAAAATAAAAATCAATTTCTGAGATTAAAATATTTGTTTACAATTTTGAGGGTATTCTTATTTGTCCTCTCATATTGAGTCACATTAAATGTCTTTTTCAGGAGTTCCTATCATGTCCTATGCAATCACTAATACCTGGACACCCAAGTGAATTGGTTAGTGGTCAGAAGAAGACTGTATTACTAAAATAACAATTCCAGTTCACTTCACTGATGGAAACTTTGGCATTTGATGTAGACACACCGAAGGGGCTGTACAATGAAAAAAATAAATGATCTCAACTTCATTACTTTCATTGTTGTTTCAGTCATATTGCATCAGTAATCACAGAACATGAACACACAAAGGTTTAATTCTTTTCAAATCACATAAAAAAAATAATAATAATAATTTGAGATAAAATTCACAATTCAACAGGTCTGAAACAGGCAGGGTCATACTGGCAGCATATGCGAAAGAAACATCAAATATATTTTCCTATATCTTCACTCATCAAATTCCTATTTTTAATAACACTGATTTAAAAAAAAAAATCCTGCAATGGCTCTGGAAACAGGAACTAATATCTGAGGCATAATATGATGAGAGTGTTTCTTCTTTTGTCTGGAAAATTATACAAGCACTATAGATTCATTTACCTGAGTAAGATATCATAACAAATTATACAAAGCTTTTAAAAGACTAAAGCACATACATTAGACGAAGGATTACAAACATGTTACTCCACTGATGGTGTAGGTAGTGCAGATTAGAGAAAGCCAGGTAGGCGGACATGAAAGTGGCTACAAAATTCATACCTTCAACAACATTGAACTGTTCCATCACTCCTCCAGAATCTGATGCAGGACCTTGAGTAGGTTCTTCAGGCCATAGATGTAACCCTGGTCGGGAACGTCACTAGAGAAGACATGTGCAAAGTCAATCATCTTTACCTCCACGTCATGGACCGTTTCCTGTCCCGCTTGACTCTTGCTCTCCTTCCTGTCCTCTTCCAGTCTTGCCAAGCCGCGGTTGCCGTTGGGCTGCTGTGAGGAGCTCCTAACGCTGTTGTCCTGTTTGGCTTGGTAGTGGCTCTGGGCGCAGCTTTTCTTGTGCAGGGAGTACATCGTTGAGAGGCTCTGATTGATGTTGTTGTTCTGCTCACAGGCCTCGAGTGCGATCTGGCTATCCCGTAGGCTCTGAGAGACAAGACCGGGCACACAGATCAGGTTGTGGGAGAAGAGAATAGGGGTTGAGTAGAAGTTGAACCGACTCTGGCCCTCAAACCACTGAAGGATCTTCTGGACTTTGAGAATGCTGGCAGTGATGGCGTCTTTGCGAAGAATGTCGCCGTTGTAGAAGAACTTGGATAAACCTGCAGTACAATGAGGATGTTGCTCGTCACTGGAATAAGATCAGTCAGGAAACAACCACAGAAGATGTCGAATGCTTTATACTGTGACAGTTAAATCTGAAACTATTTCAATCTTATATGCAGGCCATCTGTCTGGCCCAGTTGACATACCAATGAAAATATGCCTTTACACAAATAAGCAATGGACAAAATGTGAATCGGATAAAAATAAAATAAAATAAATAAATAAAAACCCTGTTCAAATTCAATTTCTTTGCATCATCACACTTATGTGTTCACGTCTTCATGTGACATCACAACTTTTAGCAAAAATGTATACAAATTAATACTACTGCTTTATTACTATGCACTGTTATACTGGTACATATACATATAAAAATACACATATAAACATATATAAATGCACAACCAGTAAAAGGTTTGGAATAACTGTGATTATTTTTTTTATGTTATTGAAAGGAATCTCTTTTGCTTACCAAAGCTGGATTTATTTGATTCACCTTACATTCAAAAACAGCAATATTGCGAAAAATTGTTGTAATTAAAAACAACTGTTTTCTATTGGATTATAAAAATGCTATTTATTCCTACGATGCAAAGCTGAATTTTCAGCATCATTACTCCAGTCTTTAATGTTGCATGGCAATTATTGATGATCAGTTATTAGTAATGGTTACTATCAATGTTTGCTGCTTAATAATTTTGTGGAAAAAAAGTCAAACTTTTTTTTCAGAATTCCTTGATAAATATAAACAGCTAAAGAACAGCATTTATTTGAAATATATATATAAACATATTAAATGTCTTTTGTTGTTGCTTTTGATCAATTTAATGCATCCTTGCTCAATAAAAGTATTATTATTATTATTATTACCTTAAATTCTACTTAACCCAAAAATTCAGAAAAAAAAAACAAAACATGAAAACATTTTTTTTTTTTTAAAGAGAGAAAACTATTTTCAACATCGAAAATTATTTTCAACTAAACAACAACTATTTTCAGCACTGAAAATTAAAAGAAATGTTTATTGAGTAATGGCTGCTGAAAATATCAGCTTTCCATCAAAGAATAAATTACATTTTAAAATATATTCAAAGAAAAAAAAATTAAATTCTAATTACAATATTACTTTTTACTGTATTTTTGTAGATTAAATAAGTGCAGCCTTGGTGAGTAAAAGAGATGTGAAAAATTTATAATTCAAAACATTTTACCATATAATTATTCCTTGTGTTCATGCCTCTTTTTTTTAACTAGATTATTATTTTTTTTTTTTTTTTTGTTTTTTTTTTTATTTTTTTTATGTTGTTTTTTTTTTTTTTTTCTAAGCAACTTATATTGCACTAGACCATTAAATTTTATTATGCACAATGCATTTCCTGAAAACATCCTTTACTGTTTGAGCCACAGAAATACTGCCTTACTTTCTTTATTTCACTTCTTCTATTAAACATTTTAATCTCCTGGGTAACAATGGCTAATACTAGCTGCCTGTGACTAACAATAACAAGTTGGTTCACAAAGAAAATGTCTAGTTATTAAAAAAAGAGAACAACTTTGATATGTACCAACCCAGTTGCATTTTATAAGACAAAATTTAAATCCAGGAAAGAACAATGTGCTTGTCAAGACATTTCAAGGGGTCTTTAAGAGTAAATTAAGCTTGTTTTCCTTATTTTAGATAAACGCACCAGAAACAATGTAGTAATCTTTTTGGTGTTTTGTGTTATGGTGTTATTGTGTTGGTGGTTTGGTGCTTTGGTCGTTTTTTCGTTCTTTGATTGTTTGATTGACTGTAGTTCTCTTGAATTATTCTGTTATTATGGTCATAGGTTTTATAGGTGTACTTTATACACCTAAAAGACAGCAAGAAACATTTTAAACTAGAGTTGAATATGAATAGTCTCTCCAGAGGTCTGGCTCTCCCTCTAGAGGACATGTGAGGTCACTACAGTATCTCCTGTGATTGAATTAACTCCAGTAAGGAAATTAAATTCAAGTTGAACTTCTGGAAAGGATGACGAGGGAGCCAATGTAATATCGTACTGTGTAATTTGGGTTTATTTTGAGAGGGGCATTAAGTTCCTTTCTATATCATCCAAATCAATGGCACAATTATGAGTAATGGTTCTGTTTGCTGTAGATGGGCTCTTTTCGTCCATCTGTTTTTCCGTACGGGCTGGCAGAGAGCTAAACCCCTGGGACGGCCTGAGACTGAGAATTTACATACCGTCTGCTCCCCATCAATATTTCACCAAGGAACTGGACCTCGCTGCGCTTTCTATGTGCAATTTTAGACAACTCCTATCCTGAAGACTTCAAATTTCTTTTCTTTTTTTTTTTTTTAACATAGTAAAAGGTCAACCAATCATTTTCCGTAAACTATTGGACTGTGCTTCTTTTACTTGAGCTGCCCTTTGAGCCAGGAGCAGTACAACAAACAAGACAAACATCCTGAAATAAATAAGGAAATAAAGAAATTGGACTCTAAGCTGCATCAAGTTCAATCAATGGGAAATACACAAAGGATTGACATTTCAAATAATATAAGAACAGATGTATTGTATTAAACATGCATTATTGAAAACATGTATTAATGCACTACCCCAAAAGCTTCAATCAATCAATCAATCAATCAATCAATCCTGTTTATTTCTGTCCGTACAAACAACCTTTCAAATAAATAAATAAATAAATAAATGACCATCATTTCCAAAAAGGTGTAGGCAGAAGCCTTGCTTATTATGCCTACCCTTTATACATATTTTACAGAAGAACATCACTTTTTCACTAGATTTGATAATACAAGATAAGCAAAGCTTCTTATTTTGAACATTATGTAGTTTTTTTTATATCCATAAACAAAATGATTTAATATTTAATCAAATATTTAAAATGTGTGGTATGTATGTATGTATGTATGTATGTATGTATACATACACATACACACACACACACACACACTACCATTCAATTTTTTTTTTAAAGAAGTCTATTATGCTTATTAAGGATGCATTTATTTTATCAAAAAAAAAAAAAAAAAAAAAAAAGTAATCTTGCAAAATGTTATTACAATATAAAATATTGGTTTCTATTTTAAAATCCTTTAAAATATCATTTATTTCTGTGATGCAAAGCTGATTTTCCATCAGCCATTACTCCAGTATAAAGTGTCGCACGATCCTTCAGAAATCATTCTAATATACTGATTTATCATTAGAATTATAAATGTTAATGTAAACAGTTGTGCTGCCAATTTTTTTTTTTTTGGGGGGGAAACTTTTTTTTAGGATTCTTTGAGAAATAAAAAGTTAAGAAGAACAGCATCTATTCAAAATCTAAATATTTTCTAACAATATAAATCTTTGCTATCACTTCTTTTTAATTTAACACATCCTTGCTGAATAAAAGTTTTAATTTCTTTCAAAAAAATGTACTGACCACAAACTTTTGAACAGTACTGTATATTGTTAGAAAAGATTTCTATTTGAAATAAATGCTCTTCTTTTGAACTTTTTATTTATCAAAAAATCCTCAAAAAAGTATCACAGTTTCCAAAAAAATATTGAGCAGCACAACAGTTTCTAGCACTGATATTTTGAACTTTTTATTTTTTTAATAATATTGAAAAAAACACCATTGTTTAAAAAAAATATGAAAATCTCAATGGAATCCATGGTGAATTAGTCTTCTGGGTTTTGATGTCATCCCTGCAGCACACTATTAACACAAGCTCCACACAGCTACAATTTATCTCTCTCTCTTTCTAATAACTACATTAGAGTGCATTATCAGTGGCTCAAGCCTCTATATAGCTCTAAAATGACATTATGGAATTAGAAACGGAGGTTTGAGATGAGATGCATGAGAAATTAGTCCTAAGGGCATTTTAAGGACAAAAACCTGACAAATGTCTTGAAATACATAATCTGGAGGAAATAATTTTTTTTTTTAAATCCTCTTAAGGTGTGGTAACTATAGTAAAAGCAAAATAATTTGACTCCGGTCCATTGAATTATTAGAAAATAATGCACATTATTTGTGCATTACACATTATTTTATTCAAGGAGCGATGCACTGACACATCTTACCTCACTCTTGCATGCAATACGATAAGGAAGGTTTTACATTAGATATTTAAATCCATGTACAAACAAAGAAAGGCAATTCATGTAAAGCCTGTTCGCAGACGACTTGCACATTTCCTCTGAGATAATAAAGAACGACATGGCTCTGCAAAAGTGATGGGTGTTGAGTAAACCTCATCCATCATGAGCTGATGATAAAGAGTTTAGAGGTCTCCACCCATGATTCTCAAGAGAGAAGCAAAAACCCTGAGGATGCTGGGAGAGGCCACAGCGTGATAAGCTCATCCTGTCCGATGGCACAGATATACAAATATATCCTTCTCTCTCTCTCTTGCTCCCACACACACACACACAAACTGCCATTCCTATCATTATAGGGATATTCCATAGGCATAATGGTTTTTATACTGTACAAACTGTATTTTTTGGTAACACTTTAAGATTAGGGAACACATTCACTATTAACTAAGCATTTTCCCTCAATAAAATCTTGTTTTGCAGCTAATTAATAGTTAGTAAGGTATTTGTTATGTTTAGGTATGGGGTTGGATTAAGGAATCTAAACTAAGGCATTAAAATATGTGCTTTACAGATACTAATAAATGGCCAATATGCTAGTAATATGCAACTAGTTAATAGTGAGAATTGTACCTTAAAATAAAGGGCCCTATCATACACCCGGCGTAAGTGTTTTTGCTAGTTTCAGTCCTACGCAGTTCTCATTTTCCCGTCCTGAGCCGCGTTTTTTTAAATAGCAAATGCATTTGCGCCCATTGTGCGCTCAGGGGCATGCTGGTGTGAAAACGAGGTGTGTTCAGGCGCATTGTTGGTGCATAGCTATTTTGAGGAACTGAAAATAGACTGCGCCATAGACCAACTCAAACCTGGTCTAAAGTCTGGCGCAATGTTTTTTCTTTGTTATTTAAAGAGCGTGTTAGTATAGGCGGGTCCACAGCGAGTGTACACGATGCTTATTACACACACAGGGATGCACAGCAGCACACAAACATGCCAAATATTAAAAATTAAAGAATTACAATGTAAAATAATATTATTGTGCAGGCTACATAAAAATGACTACATGTCATAATGGATAGTCATCGCATGTATCAGAATTAGGCTACCTATTTGCTTGTGCTCGAGCAGCTCCGTTTCATCTCGGAGACGCCTTCTGTCTTTGCACTTGCAAATTCAGCCATGTAAATAGCAAATCCGTCATGGCACGAGCGCAACTTGCTCTTAAAGGGAATTGGAGATGAGATCACAGGAATAAATTACATTTTAAAATATATTAAAATAGACTATTATTACATGATAATCAGCATACATAATAATTAGTAGATAATTATTAAAAGCCACTTTATTTTAGCAATCTGGTGTTTTTCTTCTTATTTTGAACGAGGGTTTTCTGTTACAGTGTTTTCAGAGAACTGGTAAACCCGGACATATTCTCCAGACCTGTGTGGCAACATTTCTTCTCTGTTATAGTTAATATGATTTGGTTACCTGCTTCTTCTCTTTTACAGTGAACAGATATTTTTCTCTCATCCGTTCAGTTTTAGAATGTGCAGCAGAGGAGGATGGAATGTCTTTGGAGACCACAGATGGAATTATTAAAACTACTCGCACTGCATAGACGATGATTTGGTGATTAAATCTTTTTGGAGTTGTTATGGTCCCTTTTGGACCTGCGGGCCCTTAGAATGGATGCTCCTTTCATGTCATTTGTCCATCGCTGTTGTCATACTATATGTAATGACACAATAAACAGGAAGAGCTGTTATTATCTAAGTCAATCCCCAAAAGTCTGTTAAGCTTTGAGAAATTACAGATAACTCTGGAATTTTGTCATATTTCCAAGAATTATTCACATATACGTGTTGCCAAGAAAACATATTACTAAACAAACAAGTCAGATCGGTAGTGTAAATGAACACGATGTGTTACACAAGACAGCCGGTGCAGAGACCTCGTTCAGATCCACACCGAGCATTTACAGAACATGGATACCAAACACATACAGTAGGGCCCTATGATTTCTGCGATGTGGAAAACGCAGATGGAATCACGGAATCCAATCATAAAAACAGAATTCACAGTTTAAATGCGGAATGTCACTGAATTTGTCACATTTTAAATTAATTAATAAAAAGTAGGTCATTACATTTAAATCGCAATATGGACTAGTATCTGTAACTATTAAGCCGCAAAAGTCGATTTAAATATGAATCCTGCATGTTCCACGTGTCTCTGTTAATGAATGGAACAGACGCTATTTTGGTTTATTTCATAGGGCCCTAATACAGATACAAGCACATGTGCATGACTCTGTGTGCTCATTAATAAAATAACTGACCAATAACATCTTCACGAGCATTCATACACATATACTACCGCTCCAAAGTTTCAACATTGATCATAAGAAATGTTGCTTGAGCAAATCAGCTTATTACAAAGATTTATGAAGGATCATGTGACACATAAGACTGGAGTAATAATGCTGAAAATACAGCTTTTCGTCACAGGAATAAATTACTAGTGGTTAAACGCATCATAGTTACATTACATTTAGTCATTTAGCAGACGCATTTATCCAAAGTGACTTACAAATGAGGACAATGGAAGCAATCAAAATCAACAAAAGAGCAATGATATACAAGTGCTATAACAAGTCTCAGTTAGCTTAAACACAGTACATGTAGCAAAGGCTTTTAAATAATATAATAAATAAACGCACACATAGAAGAACGTTTCAGATGCACAAACAAAAAACTGATTCCCCTTTCTCATCTCACTGCTTTTGAACAGACACTTTCAAACAAAACTGTCAAAATAGCCGTCTCTGCAAGTATTCTCATAAACACAGTCGGTTATGTCTCAAATGAACATAAACAGAGAAAGAAATCGGATGTCTATCATTATACTGGATCCGTGTGTTCAGTCTTAAAGTGACAGCAGCCTTTAAATACCTGCTGCTGTCTGTGTCCTTAACGTTAATCAATGTACCTGAAAAATACATTTATAGTGGGTGCACACCAAAAGTGAAGCGAATTTTCACATCGCGTTACTCGCTCTAGATTACTCACGGGATGTTTTTCGTGTTACTCGCACAAATAAAAACAATCGTGTGTGCTCTACTCCATAATCTGCTAAAAACAGAGGTGTCAATAAGCTCTTCACTGATTGGCTTGTGTGACAATGCGTCATGTGAATTTCCCGCTTAAGCTTACATTTTCCAACTTGCGCGGATTACATGATTGAGGCAAATTTTGCGCATCTGTGTCAATCACATCACCGAATTTGCATCTTGCGCTTCGTCTGTCACGAATATGCGTTTATTCATGTCTTTGCATTGACTTTGTATGTTCTGTACTCAAGCAAATTATTAAATTCACTTTTGCTGTGCACACACCACTAGACCTTACTGTATTTGTAACTTTGCTCTGTTGTATTTATCTATGCCTGTAATTTGTGTATTTGTTCACTTGCCTTTAATACGGTTTGAACTTTGTAAGGCTAGTAGTTTTTGCTGTGGTATGGAAGTACTTTAAGTAAAAAATGGATAGCAAAGTAAAAAAAAAAAAAAAAAAATTCTCGCTGGTCCGAAAAAGATTTGATCTGTGACTTAAAACATAATATGATCCGAACCGTTTGTTTTGTGATCCTTTGAACCTCTATAAATTACATGTAAAAAAAAAAAATTATATATTAAAATGAAAAAAGGTTATTTTTAAATTGTAATAAAATTGAACAATATTACTGTTTTTACTCTATTTTTGATCAAATAAATGCAGCCTTTGTTAGCATAATAGACTTCTTTCATTAAAAATCATTAATATTGAAAATCTTAATTATTTCAAACTTTTGACTGGTAGTGTGTTTGTGTGTGCATACAGTAAATTTACATTCTCATATGTGGATATGACAGCATCTAACACCTCAAAGCATTCAAAAATAGAACTTTGTTGAACCTTGCTATTTCTGCACAAAAAGAACCCCTTATATCTGCATGACTAGGTATGAATGTACCAAAAGTGTACCGTGATTTTTTAAATAGTATATGAAGAACTGTGTACTGTACTGTAAATGCTCGGGGTTGTGTTTTTTTTTTTTTATAAATTTGTATGTTTGTGAGGTCTGATCCTACATAAATTGCCCTGTAAAGGGACAAATAAAGATATTACAACAACAACTACAACAATGCAAGCAGGGCTGCAACAACTAATCGATAAGAGTAAATAATCAATAAACGGAATAACTAAAATTTAAACAATTCAGACTAGAATTTACATTTTTCTAAAATATTTCATGTTAGACATTACATGCAAATTTTTAATTCTACACGCATTTTTATGAGAGCAGTAACAGCAGATCTCAGATGTTTCTTAAATTTGTGATTACGGTTTTTAAGCCTGGATTCCATTTTGTGGTCGATTATAACTGTTTAAACAACATTACTATAGCTTAACTACAGTGGTCGAGATGATCAAAGTTCACCAGCCTACAGAGGATTTCTTCAACCACTATTGCAGTAAATGCTGAGTCCAGTTTTTTTTTTAAACTAGGATTCTTCACAAGTGTTCTTGCATGCTCCGTTTGATTATACAAACCAAATTTCCCTCCTAAGCTATCCAAACATGTCACTCCAGCAGTGTTGACGGCACTGCTGCTATTGCATGCTGTGTCCAGAGCTCAGTAAATCTGAGACTCTAGTGCACACAGCACTGTGGCTCTACCACTGAGCTTTACCCTCTTCTGTCTGCTCTAAAGCTGCTGATCGTTAATTAAAACCTCTTAAAACACAAGGCTCTGGCACCAGCTGTACCCAAGCTCATCATTAGATGAAATGGCAGGACCTCTGGAAGAGCAAAGCCACATTCAGGATTGAAAGATCAAAAAATATTTTAAATATATGTGTCTTGAGTTAAGTGGAAGGCAATTATAAGTAATAAGTACTATGCCTCTTTCTCTTTGGATAAGAGCATCTGCGAAAAGACAAGGGCTACCTGTTTGAGGACAGCAGTGTTTGGGTTGTATACAGGAAGTAGTGATGATTCAAAAGAGCCGGTAGAGAGTAGAACAACCACCTCTGAACGTGTTAGGTGAGTCTGTGACTCTGTGTGTCTGCTGCATACAAAGACATTCTGACACCTCAAGCCTAGTGCTTCTGCTTCACATTACACAGCATACACGACCCCCACACAATTCACAAGTTTCAGGATGTGAATGTGACATCAGCTATCACTTCAAATGCATTCAAAAATAGACCTACTTTGGACCTTGCTATATCTGCACACTAAAATTAACCTTTTATATCTGCATGGCTAGTTATGAAAGAGTAGGGATGCAACATGACTTTTGCCTAGATTTTTGGCCCGATTTACAGGCTGTACAAGCTGATTGCCAAAAGCTGATGCCAGAACTGCTTCCGTTTACAACAGTGAGCGCAAGCTAGATTAAATTCATTATTAAGTTTTAAATAAGGTTCTTTTTCGTACAAAAACGCATCGATTCGCTACAGGAGGACTTTTTCACTTTGTTAATTTTTGGGTGAACTAACCCTTTAATCGTTAAAAGAGAAAAAGTCAATACCAAGTCAATGCGCATGTGTGACCAGTTACAAAAATCGGTTGGCACGTGTACAGCATGCGCATCCTATTCAGGGGACAAAACTTAAATGTAATGCATCACATTAGCTCTTCAGAAATAATCAATAAAATCTGCATTGATTTTAAAGAAGAAATCATACCCTCATTCCCAAAACCAAGAAGCCGATCTCCTCCATCAGTGGGTATTTCCTGATCTGCTGTTCCCGTTTCTCCTGTGAAGCATAAGGGTCATAGCTCTTCTGGCCGATCTTCACGTCCATGATGCATGGCTTCTGAAACCTGCGTGTCACGTCCTCCAGCTTGAGGTACAGGTCTGTGGAAGAGAGCGAGCAGAGATGCTGACTAAACTCATGCTGTACAGTAAATCCACCAATCTTGTCATGGCTCCATGCACCCATCCGTGTACCTGTGGGAGCATCAGGTGAGGACCATGTGCCATAGTACTTGGGAAGCTGCGCTTGGAGGTCTACAAGACAGGGGTCGCAGTGGTCTTCAGAATACACCTGACATAACAAGATCACACTGTGAAATTTCGGTAGTATTGGACGGGATTTGAATGCATACATCACTTACAAGCCTGTAAATATGTACTCAAATTAGCGAAACTGCTAAATTTTGCAGACAAAAAAAAATTAATAAAAAAAAAAGTACTGATCCATAAAGCACAGCTCACACAGAATCACTTTCAAACCAAGCAGCTTTCTGTTGCCCAATGAGGTGAATTTTCGTGACCAACTTGAACACAAACAAAATCTGCGCAGGGAACTAATAACTAAAAAGCCTGTAATATATTTAATACACCAACAGCATTCAGAAAATATATATTTATCTAATTTTAAAAGAGTCTTTGAATACCTATTACACATTCAATTCCAAAAACCTTGCAAACTTTGGCAAATCCTGAGGAAGAGCACATTGTATTCTCTATAAAAACACTCAAACTATGCTGCGCTATATCAACTTTGTTTTTTTCCGTGGGTATTGCAAGACAAATTGGTGAATTTTTGTTGCCTGGTCTTTATTTGATAATATATGATTTCCAGTGCACACAAACTTGATTAATGAGTGCACTATTGTTGTTTTTTATTCATTTTTATTTTCATGTGTTTATATTTTCAATTTCTTTATTTTTATAAAATGCAGGATTGCAGAATCAAAAAGTTCCTATTTAAAGTATAAAGCCATTTATTTTAAAGATGTTTTTATTATTATTAATTTGTTTATAAATTATTTATATCTAATTAGTTAAGTAAATAATATGTAAAATAAATAAAAATATAACCGCAGCAAATTATTATGCTTGGTTTCAAATGGTGTCATATCATGCAGCAGCTTTATATAAGCCCCCTGCTCTGTAAGACATCAGCACTGGTCATCAAAAAGCCTATACGGGTAAACCCTTGTTTTAGTGCAGTGTTTGACTGACAGGTGAGGAGGTGGCCCTTCACTGTTGTCCAGGACATTAGTGTTTGCACTACAAATACTACACGTTCACTTGTGTGTGACTAACTATGTGGTTTCAGCCATTAGATCACAAAACATTTCAAACTCCATCACAGAGCTGATTACACGACCAACACGGATCTTACTAGGCATTAATGGGTTTAAGAGTCTTTTACTTTATCAGAAACCCTAATGGCTCTGCCCCCCCTCCAGACTTCTGATATCACCAAGAACAACAGATGACAAATAAATACACAAAAAGGAAAATTCTGGTTTAAACGAAAATTCTGTCATCATTTACACACCCTCAGGTAGTACTAAACCTGTATGACTTCTGTGGAATATAAAAGATGATATTTTGAGAAATGTTAAGTTTTTTTTTTTTGTATTTTGGTAGCACATTATTAAGTATAAAATACAGTTTTAAAAATCTAGTGTACTTTTTGTTTAAAAAAAAAGAAATAATTCTGATGTAAATGTCTTCTTGTATCCTTTTATTAAGGAAAACACATTATTTGATACGTTTTCATTGGGCCTGTAAAGTTTTCTAATGCACTCATGCACACGTGCTCCCTTAGAAAATAAGTAAGTGTTAAGCCCTGTTCTCAGAGTTTGAGCGATTATTAAAATATTGTTATTGTTATAGATATTGTACCTAGTGCGAACGGGCCTTTACTAATGTAATTCCTGTGGGTGAATTTTCTTGTACGAAATCAATACCCTTCTGGTATCCATGATGCATGCATGATGAAATATAACTTTTATATTTGACAGTACCCCGGGTTATTCGGGTGCAATTAGGTTTATTTTTGATTTTGAAGGACGTGTCACAGTGGTCTTGAGCCCAAAAAATTCCTGTAACGCTCACCATACTGTAAAACTGCATCTCTCTGGGTCCTCTTGGAGGAGGCTGCAGCTGTTTCAGGACCGTACCATCAGGATGTTGCAAGATACCTGTTATTAAAAAAACAACCCAGAATCATTACCATTGACCAAACCATTAAGCACATGCTAACATTTTTGAAATACACATTGATTCACATAGTTGAGTGAATGCTCATATCCATTGAGTTGTTTAAGTGAAGGACTGTGATTAGGCCCTTTTGAAGCTGATATGAGGGGAGATCACAGCAGTGTCTATGACATCACAGGCTGGCCTATATGCTGCTGAGAACTGGGTTGACAGGGCTTAGAGATTACAGTCATAGACTGTGCAGCTCTGGATTTAGGTCAGGCTCCCCCTCTTTAAAAATAGCTATTTTAAAAGCTGTACACATCATTGATAAACAAAAGCAAACACGCCAAGCATGAATTTATGACAACAAACGTGATCAACTAGGGGGAATTTGCAACCACGCACTCTATTTAAATAAAGCCTTTATTTGAATGCATACTATAAAACTCTTTTACCTGAAGCAATTCTTCCAGTGACTCACAGTACATAATGCACTATACATTTACACTTCCCTCTTATTTTCATTACTGTATCATATCTGGATGGTTTACTCTTCAGTTTGTTTGTTATTTTATTATCTTGAATGATTATGCTAATTCAAAAAATAAAAAAATAAAACTGTACACATTTATTATGAGAAAGTGTTTATGGGGATCAAATTAAATAATGGAATAAATAAATAAATGAAAATACAGTAATAAAAATAATTCAGGCCACACTTTATTAGCATTAATTACAACAAACACTAATGTGAACGATGTACAAAAATGTACATTATGTGTCAGTTTTTTTTAAATGTTATGGTAATATGCTTCATTTACATTAAAATACTACAACAATGCAAAATGAATAAATGGAGAGTCCTAAAAACAGACTTTTAAAGACTCTTATGCAAAATAACATTTTGTGTGACCCAAACAAATGTTCTACAGGCTCTTGTGAGGTTCACCCAAAAAGTATGTTGCAGTAATAAAGAACAATTGTGGACACAAATGCAAGTCAAGTCTAGGCTGTGTTTTACCGCATTGGTCAAATTCCGTTTACATTTGCATTACCACTGACTCACTGCACGGGTCATACATGTAGAGCTGTTTATTGCAAGTCATGAGACAAATCCAAATTGAGTCAGCAGCACTATACAGACACAAACGAAACCTATCAGCCCGTTTTTCATTAAATCTGTTGTGGAATAAGGATGATTACTAATCAGAGACCAGGGCATTTTTTAACTACATCTTGTTCTCAGGATGAGTTTCTTATCCCCCATAAATTTCCATCATATTTGAGTTGTCTTGATTTTTATACGTGGTATTTTATTATTATTTATAAAATTGTGCAATTACAGTATTTGTTAGCCAAAACAAATCTGATATTTTAAATTTGACATACATTTTCCGTTTTAATGTATAAAGTAGTAGTTAGATTTTTAATTTCACATCACTTTTAAAATGTTCCTTAATACATTTTTGCTTTCATTAATAATATTGTGCTCCATAATTGTTTAAATTTTACTCAAGAACATATGAAAGATTGTTTAGTTTATAATGTAATAGTATTATTTTTCATTTTACATTATTTTTTAAAGGTACAATATACATTTTTTTTTCTTTTTCATTAATGGTTTTGTTCTATTCATAATTGTTTTACTGTATATTTCTTTTTCTAAAAATCATACGAAAAGTCCCATTGTGACAACTTACCCTTGCATCTTGTTTCTTAGGTAAAAACGGTAATTTATTAAACAGTCGTTTTTGCAGATAAAACTTTAAAGTATTGGGGTAAGAATATTGACAACTAGCCCCGCACACAATTTTAAACGACAGAATCATGTACTGACCCACTTTATCCACGCCATACTTGTGTCCGGCCACCTGATGAGAGAGCGGCACGCAGCCGTTCAGGTGAGCGCCGTGCGCGCCCTCCGGTAAACACGAGCCGTGTGTCGTTACCGGACGCGCGAGCTCCAGCCTCCCCAGCGCCACAGACGAGTCCATAATGATGCTGAGCTGACACTCACACAGACAAGACTTCACTGCAATAGCTCTTTAGTTCTCTCAACTACTGTCCACACACAAATTCACATATTGACCGCACACTCTCGACGCGCCGTCCTGATGTGTGTGACCGATCGCGTGCCATCAGTCCCGGTGCCCACGCGCGCAACCATATAACGAGCTTTTCACCTGGGCCACATCCCACTTCCTGACTTCAGAAATGTTTACACTCCTCCCGCGGTAATTGGTACGAGATGCTAGATACGGAACGAGCGGAGTACACAGATTGACACGATATTCTGGCGGAGTTAGTCATGTCGCACGGGAACTCGCGGCTCTGCGAACGCTTTTGCTGCTTGTTTCCGCCCCGCACACTCAGAGACGCGCTGCGTGTGACGTCACGACGCACAGCGCGCGAGCGGGACAACACAGAATACGTCGAGCTAGTTTTTATTATTCCTCAGTAAACGTCGTCTACACGGGATATCATTTCGGGATTAGGAAAACATTAACAGCAAAAACATGAACTCTAACATTAACGGAGGGTAGTAGGGCCGCTCGCCTTAATTGTAAATACTTCCGGGTAGAAAACAGTGTAATCTTCAGATACGATAAAAGTCTGTTTAAGCAGCTGAACGTTCAGTTACTGTGACTAATGAGAACGCTGATAAAAACTAAGTTACTAAACAAACATCGAGATGGAAAATATTTTACATAATCTGAGCAATTAAGAAAATCCCTCAGGCATAATTTGTGTAATCCCACTGAAAATATCGTTGCAATTATGGATATATTACGACTTGTTTATAAACATCAACCAAATTTATAGCTAAACATTACGTAAGTACCTAAGGGGATATATAAATTAACCTCTAATTAAGTCCTTTGTTTACCGTTTAGGTTCTAATAGACACAGAAAAGCAACAGAATGAATTGAAATCTTTGATTAGGAAAGAAGAATGAAGCAACATTGTGTTTCAGATGGATACATAATATGCTAAATTAAGTTTTGAAATCAGACACACTGAATATTGCAACACTGCATCGGATCCAGTGGAAATCAAGCCTTGAAAGCTTGTTGAACTCATGGCAACTTATACTTGAAGCCAGCTCAAATAGCATTTCAACAAAGCTAAATAAAAACACTATTGTGTACAAATATGAGCAAATGCAAATCAACATATCAGAAACACAGATGCACGCTTTTAAACAAATTTTAATGCAAAAGAAAAAAAAGGAAAAAAATAGATCCAGTATAGTTGCTCTTAACTATACAATAAAAATATCTAAAAGAAAATGTAATCAACTGAATGAGAGATACAATAAAACTGTTTTCAATTTCTTAATTGCCCTCTTGTAGGGTAACTGTAGTTGTATAACATCATGCCAATCTTAAATAGGATTTATGAAACAGGAAAACAAAGTGCCCAACACCACTGCGGGGAATGACCAAAATGCACAAAACCAATAAAAAGCTAAATTTCATTTTGTGCAGCGCACAGTCCCCTCCAAAACACTACTTCAGCTATTATTATTGGTCATTTCAGATGGTAAATGTTATCAGTACGATGTGTTTAATAATATAACCTAATCTTACTTTTAGATGCTAGAATTTACAGTGATTTGTGACTTAAAAAAATATGTCCATTAAGTCTTCACATTGCATACTTCTGGGTCCATTCTCTTGCTAGTCTGTTGTACCTGGTACAAAAAAATAAATAAAATTATTAAGTTCATAAACAATCTACTTCGTCTACCCAGATATTCCAATCTTACGTAACAAGTATGGTCCATGCAACTCGCACTCGTGATGTTCCAAACCTGTTTGATGGTACACAGAAGGTGAATTCCTGAAAGTAACCTGGTGACTCTTGTTAATATAATGAAAGTGAAAATACTGTATCTAAGTAAATATACTATAGTCAGTGCAATAAATTAAAGTCCTGTGAAGTCATATGATAGCTTTCTGTAGGAAGAGAGAAAACAATCTGAACAATTGTTCAGTAAAATTATTGATATCTGCACTTTCACTGATTTACACATTCATAGTGTAGTAGCAGCGACATCCAAGGTGTAAAATAATTGTACTTTGCATTGGATCTTTGCAATTAATTAAATAATCTAGTTCAAAAAACAGGTCTGAATTCATTCATGATTTGGGCTGATCCTGTTCTACAGTTCACTGACTTAATATATGCTATTTAATTCTCAAATAGGTGCTTCCAATTTCCATCTTCCAGCCCGTGACCTGAAAATCGATCTAAGTCAGCCATCTTGAAGGATATGTTAATTATCTAATTGCACAGGAGCAGGCAAGGAACGAGGAGTGAGGAAGCTTACAGCGGAGCGAGAATACACAGCTGTATTCTATGCAGAAGTGTTTCTTGATGAAATCCCTGACGCTACTATAAATTCTCCACCCCTTCACATCAGTCACTATCAGTTTTACAACTGCAGTTTAAACAATCTTTACATTTCACATACACTCAAATAATATGCAGGGCAAAGTATATGTATTTGAACTGCACATCAAATTTCCATCCATCTGTATTACACAGTTTTAGAGTAATGCATATTTGTCAGTCATACATAAAACAGATAAGAAACAGGTAAGAGTTCTGTAATAGTAGTAATGAACCGGACTGTAATCAAGCTTATATATTTATCACTAATAAATCAAATTTGTTTCAATCCTATTTAACTAATTGAATATCAGTTGTTTCACAGCTAGCTATATTTTAACCATGTTTATTCTTTTCAACTGAATACATTTGTTTTAAATTTGTGATTTATGTTGAATAAAAGCAATATGCATCAATGCATTTTGAATGCATTATGATTTAAATAAAAGAAAAAGTCAATAAAATAAAGGGCCTATGATTGTGTCGTGACCACACAGAAGAAATAATATGCCGCGCATAGGACAAATGCAAAAAGGAGTTTGGAAAGCCATTTGATTGAAGTCTAGTTACTACAAAAGAAATGCAATGCTCAAGCAAACCACTTTAGAGTTGGTGTCGCTATACATTTAGAACTGGTTAATGCGGTTTACAAGTTTCATAGAAAGAGAATGATGTGTGCCGAATCAGTCTCTGTAGAAAACGAATTAAATAGCTCAACATGAGAAGTGAAGTGAAGTGACGTGACATACAGCCAAGTATGGTGACCTATACTCAGAATTCGTGCTCTGCATTTAACCCATCCAAAGTTCACAGCAGTGAACACACACACACACTGTGAACACACACCCGGAGCAGTATGCTGCATTTATGCTGGGTGTCTTGCTCAAGGGTACCTCGGTCGTGGTATTGCCGGCCCGAGACTCGAACCCACAACCTTAGGATTAGGAGTCAAACTCTCTAACCACTAGGCCACGACTTCCCAACGCAAACGTATGAGAGCCAACGCAAACGTACTACCATGTGAAATAAAACATCATGTTTTAAAGAAGAGTGGCTTGATTAAGTGGTGGAAATAGCAGATGATGCGCACAGAAGGGTAACAAAACTAAGACATTTACAGTTACACACAGGTGTAGTAGTGTGCAAATTCTACTGCATGGGATGTTTTAGATAACCAAAAGAATTCATATTCACATTTAAAAAAAAAAAAAAAAAAAAAAAAATGTAGCTTACAGATCTCAGTTTAAATGATTCAGTTTGTTTTCTATTCTGTTCTAATAGCACATCAAAGTTAAAAGTTACACTTTTTTTGTGTGTGCGCTGTACAGTTCTGATATAAAATAGAGAAAAGTTTGCTTAGCAAGAAAAAAAAAAAACAGAGGGAACATTGCAATGATATTTTTTTTGAGTGCAGATTCTTACCCATTTAATTTATGTATGACTGACAAATATGCATCACATTAGGTTTATTAGTTTAACTTAAAACTGTGTATTAAAATTCTATATGCAATTCAAATACATAATACATGATTAATCATACAAAAATATTAATGATCAACTATTATTAACTATTAATATTATTAATAATATATAAATGCATACATCTAGGCTTAAACGTGTGTATTTCAACCAGGCATCTTGCTTTATAAATATTTATTTTGAATTTCTTTAATAACCTAACCTCAACAGCACAAGGGATTTCTTGAGCGCAGTTGGCAATGCTTTAAAGTGATGATTAAGTGATCAAGAATATTCCAAAATACTAAGTACTTTCCTTTCTTCACATCCTACTTGGCAGGAGCTTGGATGCATGGAAACGAAACAAGGATGCGCAATTTAATAGGAAGCACCCAATGATCCGAACACACTGGAGGAGAATATCATCAGCGAATAACTGCTTAAATTTTGGTCTTTTACACACAAAGCTAATGTATGACTTCAGGAGACTTGAAATATAGCACACAAATATGCAACACTTGACTTGAGCACTTTACGTAGTTTTATGGTGCTTTTGTGTCCCTTTGATGCTTGTTTTCCTTGACTGTAATTGAATGCGGAAGAGCAACCAGCACTATTCAAATTGTCTTGATTTGTGCTCTGTTCAAGAAAATCATATGGGTTTGGAACAACATGAGGGGAATAAAATTAATTAGGATTTATATATATATATATATATATATATATATATATATATATATATATATATATATATATATATATATATATATATATATAGTAAAAACATAATATAATACTTACTTTTCTTTGTCTGATTTGTAGATATGTGCTATGTCTGGGACTAAAGGGTCATCAGGATTCGGATCACAAAGCAAAGAACATATGGACAAAAGAACTGAAAAGAGATCAAAACAACAATCCCAATCATGAAAACATGGGCAAACTGGAAATTACTAATTCTGTAGTTCAACTAATAAACAAGAAAGATTCAAAATACACGTACCTTTTGAAACTGTTAGAGCTGGAGACCACTGCGACCTCAGGATGTCCAGGCAAATACTTCCATTACTGTTAATGTTGGGATGGTAGATCTTTGTTGTAAACGCTACCTGTTAAATCGAGATGGGTGTTAAAAATAGCATATTGAGAAAACATGGCAAGTACACGGAGGTGGAGTGTAGCGTGTCTACCTTTGGAGGCTTGAAGGGATAGTCTGTTGGAAAGTGAATTGTGAGAAAGAAGACCCCTCCCTGGTATGGACTGTCACTCTACAAATCAAAGGAGATGACACTAGAAATTAGACAAACTGTGTAGGTGTGTGAAAAAGTTACATACATCTAAGATAGGCTTTTAACAAAAGATGCTGTTGCTTAGTAACAAATATTAAGTGCATAAGTGAAGTCACATCTGAAGACAAGATAGAAAAATATCTTAAAATAGATGTAAGAAAAAATTATATACTCATTTTAATATGTTCAAAGTTTGACAACTGTGCCCTATTTTCCCCAAATTATTCCTAAAATTGACTTTAAAACATCACATTGTGCATGTATTATTAAGCAAAGCAAACTGCTAATGAGGTGAGTACTTACAGGTCCCATTATTGTAGCCTGCCAGTGAAACACTAAAAATAAAAAAAGGCGTATTAAAATTTGCCCGATGTGTCAGATGTTATGTAAAACAACTCAACTAAAAAGACTGACAGTGAACTTACAGTCATCACCAACTGGTCCAGCAGAGCACTGAGCGGGAGGGTCCCTCTGCAAGTCTTGAAGCTCCTGAAACAGAAGAAGAAATTAGGATGAAATTAAATACAATACATTATTACTCTGCATTTGCGTTTCTCTATATATTTATACAGCCATTCTAATGTCAAGTGGCGTATGTGGAAAACCTTTTCTAATTTAGGTTTTTAGCTAACTTCAATTCTCAAGGCTATTTCGAAAAAGCTTTTAAAAGACTTCCTGTGCCAAGATGGTTTTTAGAGGATGCCTGAAGTCAGTTCTCCTCAGTTCACAAACGTGTCTTAGCTCATTAAAATAAAAGCCACCTGGCTTGGTATTTTGTTGTGCAATAAAATGGCAATTATAATTAAGTTAGGCTTTAGATACGTTTTGTGGCATCCAAATTGGGTTTAAAAAAATTTAATTTGTCGCCATTAAAATTGCTTTGAACAAAGTATATAATTTAGTCATAAAGCATACATTATCACATTTGATATGTGAATTTCTAAGGCATCTAAATCAACTTTTTGTTGAAAAATCTACTTCATGCCTTCTGTTGTCTGACTGACAGTTTATACTTTCTAAACAAGAAAAATACTTTTTAGTACAATTATAAAAAAGCCAATCTTACATGTTTTTTTTTTTTTTTTTTTTGGTTGTGAAATTTATAATGATTTCAATGTAGTAAACAATAATAGCTTGTTATATTCTTACTGGACTGATGCATCTTAGGTTTACTTTGTTTATTCATATATAGGAATTAAATATTAGATCATATATTAGAAGACTGTTTAATGATCATAGTTCCGCCCCGAAAATAATTAATTGTCATTTTAATCTTTACCGATTCCTATATAAGATTTTAATACAAATAATATGCAATAATAAGATAAATATTAATTATTAATTATACATAGTTATTACTCTGAACATAACCCCATTTTAATAGACGTAGATAATCTGATTGTGTGCCCTCTGGCAAGGACTTTGGGACCTTAAAGGGTGTTTAACAACACTGCCGGAGTGCGATACACATCACCGTGTTGCGAAACAGAAACTGTCAAAATGACAAAGTGATGGCGTCATGCTGGAACTTCAGAGAATCAGGTTGTGCTGCTTTGTGTCAAACACACAACACGACAAACACAATAGCGCCTACCGACCATACACAGATAAACTACACCAGATCAATTGTAGCCTAAGTCCCTCGAAATGTCCCATCAGCTGTGAGGTTTAACAAAGCACACAAAAGTGGCTCGTGAAAGTGGATGAATCCACACAAAGATCGGCCTCGTTCGGCTGGAGCAGTCTGCGGTCTTTGTTCAGTTCTGGGCCTTCTCGAACACGGAGGAACAGACCACATTACAGGTTTATCATTAAAATGATACATCTTCTCAGTTCGTTTTCTTGGTGAGGAATGTACGTTAATAAACTATAGGTGGAGATGTAAACAAATTACTACTTTATACATTATTTGTTTGTTTTTTAGGTGCAGAGTTGTATCGTTGCTAGCACACACAATACGATGGATGACTGACAACCTTGACGTGTCGTACTATGTTTTGGTTTTCCAACTTAATTGACAATAGAAGAAAATCTATATATTTTTTTGTATTACCTCAAGCAGAGTCAACAGTGTAAAATCGTCATGATTAAGAGAAGAAACACTGCTAGCTAGCTAGCTGTTACGTTATATGGTACATTCCGTCGACATTTTAGATGTAGATTATTCTGAAACAGTTTGACTTGATACAGGCTACCAACGCAAAACAAAAATAAATTATATTTTATTAGTTTGATACACAAACGCTATGTTTTATCGGCCATAATCGATATAAACAGCGCTAGCAGGTTAACAAAAACTTGGCTAATGTTGGTCATTTACGCACCAAGGTCTTACCTTCTGTATTCTCTTTAATGCCATGCTGCTTTACTGTGTGTACCGCCCCAGATTTACGCGATTATTTTATCTGTCCGATATTATTGCTACGAATCAGCTCAGCAATACTGGGTTTCCCTGAGTAAAAAAACAAATGTGAGCGGCGAGAAAGAGAGACAGCTGTAGCTCAGCAAGCTCCCACTTCCGGTGCGGAGCTGGAGAAAATAAAATAAAAGTCCTCGTTTTTTATTGCACCCCCAGAGAAGCTCAAAGAAAACCGCTGAAAATTCAGAGCCTTATTTGCACGAACATTATACAATATTCCCAAAATACCTAAATTACGTACATTAAAGATACAGTGAAACAATAATAAAAAAAAAATGAAATGAAAAGTCTTTAGCACTGTACAAACTTAGCGATGACATCCACTGCGATCCTCATTGGTTTAAACTATTTTTTTTCTAAAGTGAAATCTTTAATACTGGTAAGTATTAACATAAGAATAACTTTTATTTTGTTAATGATATTTTAGCTTTATCTGTGGACTGAAGCAACTTAGATTTACTTGATTGTTTATCTTCTTTTTATTAAGAAAAATCATATAATTTAAATATCAAATATCCGGCTTTCGATGAATGTTTGTCTGTACATCTCTCAATCATCATTGCATTATAAACTATTAAATTCTATTAAAACTACATATAGCATGCAGCTGATATTTCAATGCATTTTTTTGTAGTCTGTTATAAAAAATAAAAAATAAATCATTGATATATCAGAATTTCTTACTTTTTGGCCATATAAATAACAGCAGCAGCATATTTTGACTTATTTTGGGTCTTTCCCCCTAACTTTTATTTTAGATGTCAGGCTTTAAAGGGTTAAAACCTTTACGTACATCAATAAACGAACATAAATAATCTAGTAAATCTAGCTATTTCCCAAATGTTCATTTAGTGCAAGTACTTCTTTGAACTTTTAAACGAATAATTCTCCCATAATGCATTTCGCTCAGATGGCAGATGGAATGGCGCCTTTACTAGTGGAGGCAGAACTGTAATTCACAACCATAACATTCATTTCCAGACAGCCTGTGCGTATCCGTGTATATTAAATATTTGATTCATATTATTGGGCTGATCACAGCACGTGTATGATGGCTCCGTTCAGCTTGATGTCAGTCGGTGCTAATCTTCTGGTGAAGTCTTTCGGTCTGTTCTCGAGTGCATCTGTTGTGAGGTGAGCATGCTTCAAGTTAAGGTTATTGATGCATGACTTGTTTATTAGTTAATATATCATATATAACGGATTGTATTTAAATGCAGTTACAATATAGACCGCTATGCATTCATATTTTCACATTTGAACAGCCATACATATTAATGTAAGATGCTCAAGCTCAATAGCTATAATGTAACTTTTTGTAAGGTGTAAGAAGCGTTTTGTGCTGTTTTTACATAATAATAATAATAATATAACATCAGTGACAGTTTTTGTACAGTGACAGTACTTTGCAATTGTAGGTGTTCATGTGTAGCTCCAGTGTTAAAGAGTTTTAGCACCACAACCGGGGGCCCACCTAAGAGACCCCTGACAGCATACATTACATATGTGAAAGAGATGCATCCCACCATCAGCAGACAAAATCCAGGTATTTTGGAATATTTCTGGGTTACTACTGTATCCACTTGAGTCGCAAGGCTACCTTGCATTTCTGTTTTGTTTTGAAATAAGATAATGAGCCATCTGTTTTGTTCAGGAGTCAAAAATGTGGATATTGTCCGAAAGTTAGCACAGCAGTGGAAAATGCTGACTCCTGAACAGAAGCAGGTACATTTTTGCTTCATATATATGTATGTGTGTTCACTTGTTTTAGTGTATTTTGTGTAAATATTGTGCAATTTTCAGCTTAAATTAAATGTGTACATCTCAATTACTGTATTTTGTGTGTGTGTATGTGTGTGTATATATATATTTATATATATATATATATATATATATATATATATATATATATATATATATATACATATACATACATACATACATACATATATGTACATATATGTGTGTGTGTGTAGATAGATATGATTTCCCTTTATAACATTAAATGATAACTGAAATAAGTACATTGCATAAGTATTGACTCAGTAATTAGCTGAAGCACCTTTACAGCCTCAAGTCTTTTTGGGGTATGGTGCAACAAACTTTGCACAATTTCTTTTTTTTTTTTTTTTCTTTTTTTTTTTTAGAAATTTCACGATTTTATCACAATTCTTTGTAATGTTGGTTTTACTATTTTGCAAGTTGTCTGAGCATTACAGCCAAACTAATTTCCCTATTATAAAGACAAAGCCTTTAAAGGTAACAAAAAAAAATAAAAAAATAAAGAAAGAATGGCAGATATTTAAGCCAAAGAGGGTGAAGATAAAACTCTTTGTTCTTATTTTTTTAATAACAAAGACAAAAGTGTATGACAAAGATACACATTATAACTACACATAATATACAAATAAAACAAACAGTACTTTATTTTCAGGTACAATAGGTGTATTTAGCAGGAGCATTCCAGAAATTGAATGAACAAATATAAAAATAAAACGCTATATAAACTGATTCCTGAAGCAACTGTATTCAATTTCTTCAGTCAAGAGCAGTGAGTGATTTTTCTCTTTGTGGTTTGTTGTTTTATTGACGTTAAAGGAATAGTTCACCCAAAAATAAAAATTCTGTCAGCTGTCTGTCAATTCTGTCATAGTGTTTTATTTTTATACCACCATTTACTCACTCAAAAGTTGTTTTAAACCTGAATGAGTTTCTTTCTTCTGCTGAACATATACACTGTTCTGAGGAATGTGGAAAACCAAACAGTTGCTGGTCCACAGTGACTTCCATAATATTTCACAAATTCAGTGTGGACCAGCAACTTTTTGGTTACCCACATTCTTCAAAATATCTTCTTTTGTGTTCAGCACAAGAAAGAAATTAATACAGGTTTGGGACAACGTGACAGTGAGTTAATAATGACAGAAATGAAATTTTAGGGTGAACTATCCCTAATGACAGTCGACTGCATGTTTAATAGGCCCACTGTCTCTTTAAGACCTGCACGCATCTAATGTACAGGCACGTATACGTTTTTCTCTCAACGGTTTACTTTCATTTTAGACATAACCAACTATGCTACATGTAAACCTTGTGTGTTTTGACAGTATTAGAGCAAAAGATAACTTAGTTCAATAATCAGGCGCTGTGTGACAGGCTTTAGCGCGCACGCTTCGGCTGTATGCGGCGCTCAGAAAAAGCACAGGTCAGACCAGCGCGCGAATGAAACATTTAAAAGCACATGAAAATAATGAGAGAGTGACTCCTGTGAGAGTAACTATACCGCTGAGTTAACACTGCTGTGAATGCATGTGGCGTTGTACAGTATATGAGGGAGGCGCCAGAACTGCAGCTGATAGAATGTGTGCTGTAGCACGATACTACGATATTTCTTCAAAAGCAGATCGTGGAGACATTTTTATCGTCCACGATCAAAAATCGTCATATCGCTCACCTCTAGGTGGGGGGCCAGCAGACACTTTCAGGTTTCTCCAGAAATGTTTGATTGGGTTCAAGCCCAGGCTCTGGCTGGGCCACTCAAAGGCATTCACAGAGTTGTCCTTAAGCCGCTCTTGCTGTGTGCTTGGGGTCATTGTCCTGTTGGGAGGGGAACCTTCTGCCCAGTCCGTGGTTCTGAATGCTCTAGACTAAGGCTATCTCTGTATTTTGGTGCATTGAGCTTTCCTTTTACTCTGACGAGTCCCTCAGTCCCTGCCACCGAAAAACACTCCCTCAGTTTACTGGGGTACAGCTTACAGGTACTGTGTAGCTGATGAGCAGTGCCTGGTTTTCTCTGTGCTTGGAACTGAGGTTCATCAGACCAGAGAATCTTGTTTTTCACAGTCTGAGAGCCCTTTAGGTGTTTTTTTGCAAATTCAAAGCTGGTTTTCATGTGTCTTGTGTCGCCACACTGCCATAAAACCCAGATCGGTGGAGTGTTGCAGTGCTGTTTGTCCTTCTGTAACTTTCACCCATCTCTGTATATGATCATGGAGCATCAGCTTCTTGGTCACCAGTCTAACCAAGGCCCTTCTCCATTAATTGCTCAGTTCGGCCAGCTCTAGGAAGAGTCTTGGTTGTTCCAAACTTCTCTCATTAAGGATAATGGAGGCTACATGCTTCTGTGAATCTTCAATGCAGCAGCAATTTTTTTCTTTCCCAGATCTGTCTTGACAAATCCTGTCTCTGAGCTCTACAGACAGTTCTTTTAACCACAAGGCTTGGTTTTTACTCTGATGGGGTTTTTTTTATTTATTTTTATTTTATTTATAGCTGTTAGACCTTTTATTAAGGGGTGTGTGACTTTCCAAATCATAGCCATTGGATTGAATTTGCCACAGATTAACTCCACTTGAAGTGTAGTAATATCTACAAGTGACATTGGATTGACCCTGAGCTAAATTTCCCAGAAAGTGTTCCAGAAAAGGGTATGAATACTTATGCAATGTAATTTTTTGCAAATTATTTTCAAATAATTCACAAATCTTTTTTGTTGTTGTATGGAGTGTAGACTGATGTGAAAAAGAATTTTAAAGTAGTTTAACATAAGGCAACAAAATAACAAAATGTGAAATATTTAAAGTTAAGAGCCAGTATTTAACAGAATGGAATTGATTTATGGGGCATTTTTACCTAGTGTTGTATATATTTCATGGATATATTCAATTAAATTTGGTTATAAATCAGGTATAGAAAGTGTTCATTTTTCTTAAGGAAAAAATCTGTCACAATTAATACTGTAAACACGCTCGCTCTCTCTCTCTCTCTCTCTCTCTCTATATATATATATGCTATTTATTCTTAGATATAACACTCAATAGCAATAATGTATCATATTATACCATTAAAGGAATTCTAAGTCAGCCTCTAATTTGAACTATATCTCATTGTGCAGCCATTTCAGGATGCATCTTTGGCATCCAAGGAGCAATATAAGCTTGCGGTGGAGAAATACAAAGCCCAGCTGTCTCCTGCACAGACTGCTGCTCTTGCGATTGAAAAACGACAAAAAGTGGCCAAACGAAAAGCAATTAGGAGAAAGAAGGTGAGTTTTGCCTTTCATCATGTAACTACTGTATACCCAAAAATAATATTTACACTGAAAAAATATTATTTTATTCCCTTTTACACTATATTTATCCTTGGTTTGTTTTGCAAATCTTCATTTCTGAGTTCTTTAGAAATTAAGTATTTTGATTACCTTTGTAGTAAAGGAATGTTGTACTTTAATTGCAGGAGTTGAACAGTCTTGGCAAGCCCAAACGCCCCAGGAGCGCCTTCAACATCTTCATGTCGGAGCACTTTGAGGAAGCAAAAGGAACTAATATGCAGGTGAAAATGGACTTACATACTGTATATACAGTTTATACAGTATGCAAAAAATTCTACATCTAAAATATAGCTCTAATATGGTTTAAAAGAAAAAATAAGTCTCTTATCCTCATCAAATAAAATATTACAAGAATAAAAATTATTGCAAAGAAAAAAACTCCTAAAACTGATCCTTACTGACCCTAAAACTTTGAACTGTAGTGTATTTTGTATAAATAATTTCAATTATTTATTTCTGGATCTGGTGTATAAATATATTTGAAGCTCTCAGTTTAACCAAAGATATTACAGACCATTAAAACCAAAAAATATCTTCATAATATGCATTTTAGGTATTTCATACCATGTCTATTGGTTGCAACAAGTGTGTTGAATGTCTTTTTTTCCTTCCAGACAAAGATGAAGTCGCTGAGAGACGACTGGGAGCGTTTCAGTGCAACACAGAAACAAGTGAGTTTTGCCCTGAGCATCAGTAGCTCAAACTATGGCTCTGTTCCATCATCCAGTGAGCTGCCTGCTGTCTTCTAAGGCACCTCATAAACTAGCTAATTTAAAAACACTACATGAGCAGTATCTCTGTGAATCATATAAATAGCACTTACAATCAAGGGTTCCACTGTGAGGAAATTTTCCCAAGTTTCCAAAGGATCATGTGACACTGAAGACCAGAGTAACGATGATGAAAATTCAGCTTTACCATCACAGGAACAAATTGCATTTTTAACTTAAAATAGAAATTGCTGAAATGTTTTCTGAGATTTCCTTCTGTGTAGGATACATGTGATGCTGCCTTAGAATTTTTACTATAATTAGGCATTTTAGAAAAACTGAAAGCTTACTTTGTTTTAAAAGAGGTCCTTTATCTGACTTCACTGCTTTATTTTCAGATGTACATTCAGCTGGCAGAGGATGACAAAGTACGTTACAAGAATGAAATTAAATCGTGGGAGGAACACATGATAGAGATTGGAAGGGAAGACCTTGTTCGGAGAAAAGAGAGGAGAGCCATCAAAGCCAAACCCACTAAAGACAGAAAGAAATCCAAAGTAACAGTGCTAAAGGCAAAAGCGCCAAAAAAGAAGACTGAAACGGCAGTGAAAAAGACTGTGAAGAGCGCCAAGAAGTGAGATGATGTGTATGACTCTGTTAGACAGAGTGTGCTGTACAAAGGCCAGTTCCGTCCTCAATAAAAAGCCAGTGCTTTCTGTTAGTAAAGCTGCATTTATATAGTGTTCAAAGCATGAAGGTTTTAAAACTGTGAAAACTGAGTCCTTTATGAAGTCTCATTTTTCAGTAAATCTTTTTTTTTTTTTTTTCATTTACTCGTATCATGTAAACAATTGTTAGGTCCTGAGCTATATTTCTTTTAAGCTACTCAAGGATGAAGAATTCTTGAAGGCAAGTAGAATTTCTCGACTGGCTATAAAACTAAGACTGACATCAGCTTTCATTTGCTTCTTAGAATGAGTTTGTATATCATGCTTTAAAAGAGGACACCATGTTTTGTATAATGTCTTTACTTAAAAAATAAACATTAACATTTTTTATAAAAGCAACAGGAGGTATTTACAAAAGAATGCTATGCAGCTTCATTAAAAAATTCATAAGTGTGCTAAGATTAAAGTTATAGTTCCCCTAATTATTTTGTGTAAAACAAAGTCAGGTATTTTCCATGCGATGCCTCAATCACTAAATGTGCAAATGTACATTTAATTACATTATATGGGGGGAAACCATTTTTAAGATTTTTCAAAATTTCACTTTTATAGCATAAAAGGTGAATAAATTACAATTTTGATTTTAGAGGAACCATCCCTTTAAATACAAATCAAGTGGCCTCAGATTAACATTGAATATTATCTTATAATGCAAGTGTCAACTCAGGACATGAAACTTCACATTTAAAAATGTTACATTTAACAGATATTTACATTATAACATTAAATATTCTTGAGGGATAAAATCAGGACTTGGAAGCCGAGCTGGCATCAGATGGCAGTTTGGCTTCTTGCAGTAAAGTCTCAAAATCAGGTGAACACACCAGCTTGTGTGTGATGTTTCCGAGCACAGTCATGTCCCCGGTCAGGCCCTCTGACAGCCGCACACACACAAGTTGCTGCAGACACAAAAACAATCATATCCCATGAAACATACTTCATATAAGAGATCTTCAGTCCATTAGAAGGACAGTTCACCCAAAAATGATCATATATATATATATACTAATAATTAATAATAATCCACATTGCTTCAGTCCACCAATTAACACCTTGTAAAGTAAAAAGCTGTGTTTGTAAGAAACAAATCCATCATTAAGGTGTTTTAACTTTAAATCCCAGTCTTGGGGAAGTCGTGGCCTAGTGGTTAGAGAGTTTGACTCCTAACCCTAAGGTTGTGGGTTTGAGTCTCGGGCCGGCAATACCACGACTGAGGTGCCCTTGAGCAAGACACCGAACCCCCAACTGCTCCCCGGGCGCCGCAGAATAAATGTCTGCCCACTGCTCCAGGTGTATGTTCATGGTGTGTGTGTGTTCACTGCTGTGTGTGTGCACATTGGATGGGTTAAATGCAGAGCACGAATTCTGAGTATGGGTCACCATACTTGGCTGTATGTCACGTCACTTTTTTCATTTTATAATCCATAATAACGGTTTGAAGATAAAAACGTCTTGATGGATTTATTACAAACACAGTTTTTAACTTCACAAGATGTTAGTTGATGGACTCGAGTCATGTGGATTATTGTGATGCTTTTATCAGCTGTTTGGACTCTCATTCTGACGGCACCCATTCACTGCAGAGGATACATTGGTGAGCAAGTGATGTAAAGCTTTCAATTTCTCCAAATCTTTTCTGATGAAGAAACAAACTCATCAACATCTTGGATGGCCCGAGGGTCAGAAAATTGTCAACCAATTGTAATTTTTGGGTGAACAATTGATTTAATGAATTAAACAGATCCAGTCGACTTCAACATTAGCTGTGCAAAAATATAAACACCTGAATGCTACCATAATGCCCAAACCCTACTTTCTTCCATGAAACATAAAAGACATTTTATAATTGCACTGATCAATGGCTTCAAAATCAACTAAATTTATTGTAAAAGTGGTCCATATTACTTCTGTGTTATATAGTTGTTTGACAAATTTTAGGATTAATGATACTTTAATGGTACATTTTGGAGATTGGCAGGCCCAGCTGTCACAATTTCACTATATATATATACACATACATATATACATATATATATACACATATATTACATTTACATTTACATTTAGTCATTTAGCAGACGCTTTTATACACACACATATATATATAAAATTAAATAAAAAAATAAAAAAAATAAGAATAGTAAACAAATAACGTATGTTATAAACATGCTGAAACTAGATGAAATTTGAAAACAAAAAAAATAACAGTTTACATATTCTTGCAATATGTTTCCAATATATATATTTTTATTAATATAAACTGGTCATACAGATGTTTTGGTCGTTATGTCCAACAACTTTATTCTGATGTGTTTTGACAACTGATACAGTTTTGTTTTTTTTGTTTTATTTGTGCTACATTGCATCTGTTACTCACCTGTAGGAAAGAGAAGGCCGCTCCCTTGGAGACATCTAATGTAACATTTCCCATGACCAGTTGGACTTTTCCAGACTTTCTAATTTGCAGTTTTCCAATCAGGCCCTCTGAGAAGTCAGACAGCATAGGTACAGCGGCTTTATCAGGCTGATCCTGAAGAATGATATAAAAACAGCATTAAAATCCTTATGTGGACACTGAAGATGATATTAAATGTTTATAAGTGAATGTGGTTTGCCTTCAAATGTTCATTTTCATGAGGAAATGAACTCCTTGATCTTTTGAAACAAGAGTGCTTTGAAATCATACCACAAAATTCTTGTGCGAACATACATTAATAAAAATGCTTTCATAAAAAACAGCCAAAAAAAAAAAAAAAAACAATTATCACAATACAGTGAATATATGATATTATTGCCCCTTATTAAGGCACAGTATGAAATCTTACAAGAGCTTTCTTTTGCGATGAGCGCTTGTCTTCGGGCTTGCCATCCTTTCTGGTTTTCTCTGGGCTCGAGGTTTTAGGTTGACCAGGTATGGTATCAGGAAGTTGAATAAACAGTAGTTCTTCCTTATCTGAAACACTCAGCTGATGAAACAGTTCCCCAACCGTTGGCTGCTGCGTGCATGCAAGCGTGCCCCTCACCGGCACAGAGTATGTCTGCTCAGCTCTGACTGATTTCAGTGCTTTATCAGACACTGTCTCTTCTCTAACTGCAAAAATATCTTGGATTTAGTTCTTTTTTTACTGTAAACCGAACAAAAACTAGCATCAAAACAAGCCACATAACATCATTGTAAGCATAAACTGTAACTTACATGAACTAGCTGCATCTGTTGACAAAAAGCTGCATGATTGATAGAATGGAAGTCTGATTGGTCTTTGCTTGGGATCATTTTTTAATCCAGGATCATCCAAAAACTGCAGGAAAAATATTAAAAATGCTACCGATTAACTTTCAAGACTCCATGAAATATGTCAAATGATAAAGGCTCATTGGGGCTTACATCATCTCGTTGGAGTTTTTGCAAAATTTCATCATCATCATCCTCAGTTTTTTTCTTTTCCTTTTTAATGCATTTTGTGACAAGTGCAGGATCACAGTCACTCAGGGCAGAGCCGCTCCAGTTACCTGCAAGATCAAAAACAGGCACACAAAAGTGACAATGAAATTTTCATTGATATTTAATATTCATTGTACTGCCACGAGTTAGCAGTAAGTGCCAATTTATTTATTTATTTCTATAGCACTTTTCACAATGCACATATCTTCATGCCTTAAAGTTACATTTTGCAGATCAGACTGATTAGCAATAATGTTGTTTACATTTAATATAAACATGAAGCAGCTGAGATTTGCTATAATTTATATATTGTGTTATGTGAGTATACTGTTTGCAAATAAAGTTGGATATACTTATATATCGAACTAAATATAGAGTTGTGCGATAAAAAAAAAAAAAGTTTACATTTTGTGACAATATAAACAGCCAAGCAGTTGCGATTTGCTATATAGTTCAATATTGCTGCTTTACGAGAGTGTACTTTATGTACGTAGGTAGGTTAAACTTAAAGGGATAATTCACCCCAAAATGAAAATTTAGTCATTAATCACTTACCCCCATGTCGTTCCAAAACGTAAAAGCTTTGTTTGTCCTCAAAACACAATTTAAGATAAAAACTGCCAAGTAAATAACAGTGTCAAGGTCCACAAGGATGTGCTGTTTTATTTCAAATCATAGCGAAATACACGTAGAAACAGCGCATCCTTGTGGAGCAGATGATACAGAAGAGCATACGGTGAAATGGAGAGACACAGAGGAGACCGCTGACAAATGAATTACTGAATAAAGTCTTTTTTTTTTTTTTACTTACAAAAAGTGTTCCCGTCACTTCATATAATCCAGATTGCACATCTGATGGCAGATGGAGTATTCTGACGATGACTTTCATACCTTTTATGGACCTTGACACTGTTATTTACTTGGCAGTCTATGGGACAGTCACAGGCCTCCCGGTTTTCATCCAAAATATCTTAAATTGTGTTTTGTGCTTTTATGGGTTTGGAACGACATGGGGGTAAGTGATTAATGACAAAATTTTAATTTTGGGGTGGAGTATCCCTTTAATATGCTTACAGTAGTTATAGGTTGGAGTTATCAATTTGTTATGTGGTGATATTGAGGATTTATAACGATTTGATGTAGTGACAAGCCTAATTACTACATTGGGATGCATATCACCACCAAGGTAAATGATGCATATGAAGGACAGGGTTAAAACTTCAATCATATCTCCCACCCCTTGACAATTTAACAGAGGGTTAACTAAAAGTCAATAACTAAGTGTTTTACCTAGCTTCCTGTAGGTGTCTGCTGGACCCTGCTCAAAGATGGAGTGAGACTGAATGGTCAGAGGCTTTTCTCGCCGCCGTCTCTCTCTCTGTCTGTCTTCCCTCTCTCTTCTCTTTTTCTTTGGTGCAATGCGAGGCTCCTCCTGTAACCTCCAGAAAACAAGTGATTTATATGGTAAAGCCGCATAGTGATTTTTTGTTTTGTTTTGTTTTCAGATAAAAGCTGAAGATGAAGTGAAAATGAGTCTCTGGTATTTAAACTTTAGGAGGGAAAAAAGGGTTTGAATTAATTATCAAGTTTCAATTAACTGATTTAAAACTCTGATGCAACTATGTGTTTGTAACTTTAATTAAAAATGTTAATGGAATGTGAACATGGCAAGTATGACAAATACAGTTTATTACGAGTTTTAAAATAGTTACCCATCTTTAGTTTTGCGAACAGAGTGAACATTTGGTACAAAGGTTTTCTGTAGAGGAAAAAAAAAAAAAATAATTATATTATGCTAAATTATCTATATCGGACAGCTCTGGATAAGTATTTAAAATGTTACACTGAAAACATTACAGTAAAATATATAATATTTTCTATAAAGCTGCTTTTAAACAGTGTGTATTGTGAAAATAACACTGACTGCATCTAATACTTTTGTGTTTTAAACAAAGTTTAGAGCAGCATCTGATACTGAACCGTTGACATTAGAAGGTGAAACCTTTTTATAGCCACCCAGAGTCAGATCTCTGGTGCGCAGAGAAGTCAGTCTGCCCGGTGGAGGGGGATTCAGTGATATTCGGCCTGGCAGTCCTCGACCCAGAGCATATGATGGTCTGAGGGTGTTAGAGGAGCTCGCTTCTGCATCCCCATCTGCATCTCCATGTTCAGACATCCTGCCCAAACCCAGAAACACTTACTGAAAACAACAACCCTAGTGAGATGCCTATAGACATTTGTTTTTGGGCATCAAACGTGATTTCCCAGACTAATACAATGGCAAAAGAGCCTCGGAGAGTTATGGGTGTTATATAAAACAAACGTTCATTCAAACACAATTGCTGCGCGCTCACATTCAAGAAGCGCGCGCCTCCATTTTGTTAGCAACCTAAGCTATCAAAACAAAGCCTTCAATACCAGTTTATGCCATTTGCATCGGGGGATTTGGAAATGCGTGGAATGATGACGGAAATACGGCTGCACTGAATAACGTTACATATAAGTGAAATTAAAGACCGTACGTACTTGAAATTGGTGTAAACACCTTAAGTCATATCTGTTAAATTCGTCCAGCTGACAGCTAACTTTACATCCTTGCAGAAGCATCACTGGTCACGTGATACGGATTTACCAAAGAATCAAAAGTCACAAAATAATTATATTATATTATTCTGTACTGTTGTTATTTTATCATAATAATGATGAATATATTTTAATGGATATTGTAAAATATGTTATTAGTCTATATTTATGTCATATGGTCTTAATTGTGTCATAATTGTCTTACTATTAAACCGTAAACTATTTTATTACTTCTATATTATTTATATTGTGTTACATATATAAATATTATTTATATTATATTGTATTATTTTACACACTGTCACCTTAATAAACAGTTCATATAATAATAATGTATAGCATTTATATGGTAAAATATGAATATATTTATTTTTATACATTGTATAATGTCTTATATGTCTTATATGGCATCATACTTGTCTTAATATTAAACTGTATGTGTGCAGGGCTCCGGCCTTAAGGACAAAACCTGACAAATGTCTTTTAATACAACATCTGAACAATATGTGAGGTGTGGTAACCGTAGTATACACGGAATAATTGATCTGGTCCACTGAATTTTTAGAAAATAATGCACACCCGAGGTGTAATGGTTAAATAATAATAATAATAATAATAATAATAATAATAATAATAATAATAATAATGAAATAAAAAAAAATCAGTTATTCATTACATATTATATTATTTATATTATATTGTTTTATATTTTATTTATATATTTATGAATAAAATGAGGGGGGGTGCAATTGGTGCAGCAAATTTTAATTGTAAAAATAGTTTTAATTAATCTCATATAGTCTTATACGGTGTCTTAAACTGTTTATTATTAGTTTGAAATCACCACTCTTTAGATCAATCATGCTTGAGTAATTCTTCTGTTTTCGTGTTGTACATCTTTTTAAAAGCTTCTCCAGTATTATAATTACCTAGGCTACTATAATAGTAAAAATACAAATATTAAAAAAAATATATATATTAAAATAAAGCAGTTATATAAATAAATATATCTGACTATACATATGTTTTTAAACAAAGCATGCCGTAATGAAGTAAACAAAATGTTGTCCAGTAGGCAGCTCACTAAGTTTTGTGACAGACCCCTTCCATCCACCCTTCCTCTGGCTCATACTGAACAAAGGGCGGCGCTCTGCTTTTGCCTGCCCTCGCTTTATACTCCTCGGGTCAGTGTAACTCACACAGAGCCGTGGCCGCGATGACTGGCGCTCACTCTCCGCGGGAATGATCTGACGGCTGATCGGACGGCTACGGAGAGTCAGCGGTGCTCTGTGAAAGTCATGGCCGCTCAGTGTGAACCCTTAAGCGGATACTTACAGCAGTCTGATCCGGGCTCCAACAGCGAGCGCAGCGCTGATTCCCCTCTGCCCGTGTCTGAGGATGACTCCAGCGGACCCACTGCACCTCCGGATCCCGAGTGGACCGAGGAGAGGTTCCGAGTGGACCGGAAAAAACTGGAGATCATGTTATTAGGTAAAACTGTTGTTTCCATGACAACAATTGTCATTTTTTTAGAGAGTTTAAAGAGTTATAAACCAACACTGTGCAAGTAAAACTTAAAGTTTACTACTCAAAATGCACAATTGTTGTTAATAATTGTCTTGTTTAACTGAACAAACACAATAGTAATGTAAAATCTAATGCATTGCTTCCAGCATCTGCAGAGCCATTTGTTTCTCTTCTCTTTTGTTCAGCTCCTCTGTATAATTCTCGCTTCCATGCCCATTTTGTTTTCAGAAACATAAGTTTAAATAAATAGTATAATGAAAATCTTATAAAAAATAAGAAAAACCAGTAGTTGAGGCTCCATTGTTCAGTTTGCATAGAGAGCTTCCAAATGTTTAGAAGAAAGTTTGTAGTATTGTAGTATAGTTTGAAATTAGACATAACTACATGTCATGTAATTTATGCATATTTTAAGGACTGATTTATGTTTTTTTTCTTATGATATTCTGATGTGTAGGTGTTTATTGTAAAATCCCAGTTTTGTTTCGATGTGAGGACTGTACTGTATATTCTTTCACAAGAACTGAGTGTGCAGTGAACTTGAGTGCAACTCAACCAATAGGGGGCAGTGTTATTTCTGCTTTTGACATTGGTCTTGAATGTTGTGTTTTTCTCAATTTGTTGAAGTAATTTTAAAACAAATGACAGTGTGGTCAACTGCTTCAGAAAAGTGGAGGATGAGAGTAAATTAAATTTGTGTCACGTTTTTGGCTTACGATTCTGATTGCATGTGACTTTTATTTACTAGCCTAGAGCACAGAACTGAGCAGAGAAAAATGTTGTATTGGTTTAAGTAGAGACGCAAATCATTTCTAAATGCCACTTTTCCCTTTAATCGATAGTTGTTTTGTTTTTCAATTAGTGGATTTACCAAGCAGTTGATAGAAATCGACAGGGGTCTCTCATTCCCCGGCTCTGTATGGATGGTAAAACGCTTTGAAGCTCTCTGTTGTAATACTTTGTCCATGTCGGGTCATGCTTTCCATGTTGTTTCATGGTTCTGAATGAGTTCAGAAAGGGACATAATCATCATCCTACACTCACAAAGTCTCTAAGTTCAGTTAACCGCAGCAATCCTTCCTGCTGAGGTCATTCAGCATCTCCTCACAGGGTTTTAGAGTGTATTTGATCAACCCGCTTGCTGAAGGAATGCTATTAGGATTGGGATATTCCTAGAAGATGCACAGAGAAGCTTGTGTATATTATGAGATTTATTTGCCAAAACAAATGATAGCAATTCAGCATTACTCAATTCGATTTAAGATCAGTCATAAAACTAGAGTACAAACATGAAGGGACCTTGTGTTACATATCCAAAACAACCAGTCTGTGATCCATATAAATAGAAAACACTTTTATTGTAAGAAAAAAAAAAAAAATTCTTTGAATAGACATTCTGGTATGTCAGACTGTACCAGTTAAGCAACATTCAAGACCGCTTTTCTGAAACTTATTATATCTCTTGGATAGGAACATCTATTAATCATTTCATTTTAGAACTATTTTAGCTGGCTCATGTGGAGGAATGGCTCACTGTCATTCTGGAATTCTCAAGAATCAGTAATGAATCACATGAAGGAGGTCTGAATTTGTTTTCTGTTCCAGATGTGTATTAATGATTCCATTTGTGTAGATTGTGTTGAGAAGGAATGTGTTCATACCAAGATGAATTGTGAGCAGTCTGTCTAATCTTATATGTTTAATATGTGTGTATACATATATATATAGTATATATATGTGTATATATATATATATATATATATATATATATATATATATATATATATATATATATATATATATGGTGGTGCTGGTGGTGCTCATATCACACATTCAATATTTAATTGTGCACGCTCATTTCTTAAATTTTTACATTTCAATTGCCTTCTAAAGCTCACAAGTTACAATAATCATTAAACACTAGTAATAACACTGTTAAATGTAATCAAAATGAATATAAATGTTTGGTGATTCCTAAATGAACTTGCATTTAAATAAATAATTTTTAGTTTTTAGAGTTGTTTTTTTTTTGTTTGTTTGTTGGTTTGTTTGTTTTTTTTAGACAAAATAGTATTGAATTTTAATATCACTTGTCGGCTATAACCTGAAAATAATTATCGATGTATTGGTATGGGACAGAATTTTAGAATTGGTGCATCCATAATAAAAGATGTTGCATTTTAGATAGTTAGTTAATTTGCATTAAAGTTTCTTCGATGTATCTTTATGATTATTAGAGCATTACATCATTATCTTAGCAACGTGCTAATGCTAAACTCTTAACGGAATCAATTGTGTCAATTTAGCGGTCAGTCAGAAACTTATGAGATTCCTTTCAGTTAGGATGCTGCCTTAGACGGTCGCTTGTATAGTAGACAGAATGGTAACCCACTAGATTTTCATACAGAGGCATAAATGTTAATACTATTTAAAGGTGACATATCATGAAAATACGACTTTTCCAGGTTTTAAGTGCTATAATCAGGTGCATCTACCAACCAATGAAACGTGAAAAAGATTAACCCAGTAACTTTGTTTTGGTAAGCCTTTTTCTGCAAGCGTCTGAGAAAACAAGCGTGTCTGATTTTGCTCCCTTGGTGAAGTGGCAAAGGGATCTCATTATAATATTACCGCCCCTTAATCTGAAAGTTTATACCCACTGCGCCATCATTTTGATTTCGCAAGCGACAGCAGTGTACCAGCTCTAATGCCATGGTGAATGTTTGAGCAAAACATACTAACTGTTCTGCCTTTGGCTGCACAGACGAGAACAGAACACTATTTAGAATCCCAGGCAACAGAGCAGTGGATTTATTGATTCATTTACTGTATATTGTGTTTGCCACACAGATCTAAAGTAAACTTGTGTGAAAGAGAACTTAGTTTAGTACTCACATATCAGAAGTTTAAACTCATATGGTTTAAAACGCATGATTTCAGCGTGATAAACATGATAATCAGAACCAAAACAGATGTTTTTAGCAGGTCCGAGCTGTAATGGCACAGCTCTGTTCTGGAAAAGGGGACGGGGAGCAGCAGTTCATTTGCATTTAAAGACACAGGCCCGAAAAACAGCGTGTTTCTGCTTCCACTCAAAATAGGCATTTTCAGAATGATGTAATAAATGATCTGTGGTGTATTTTGAGTTGAAACTTCACAGACGCATTCTGGGAACACCAGAGACTTATATTACATATTGCAAAAAGGGGCATAATATGTCTCCTTTAAATCAGTTAGTCTTTGGTAAAGATAAATAGTAGCTATACAACTAAACTAATTTCCTCTTCATGCATCAAGATTTTTTAGGCTGATTCTTGTAACATATCCTGCTTTATTTGCTCTGAGACCAAATGGGAAAGACTCATGGAAATAAGCGAGATGGATTCAGAGTTGGAGCAATCAACCCAATTGTTCAAGCTATACTGTAGGAATGCAGTCGTGTCTAGCAGTCACTGACTCTGTATTTTGGAGATTATTGTTTATTACAATTTCTTGACTTTCTAGATAGTGTCTGCACAGTTAAGTAGTTCTCTGTGTTCAGTCTACATCAAGGGCTTCGGGTTTTTCCAAATTTCCAAAGCCCAGATTGTTTTGCATTACGTCTTAGATAAGACGGAAAAGGTTTCTCTTCACACATCTTGGCTTGAGATTTGCAAAAGTCCCCTTTGCAAAAGAAATTCCTGTACAAGTTTACAAGACAGCTCATAGAGTCAATGTCTTTGATCAGCATTGAGTCAGAGCCGGGCACCAAAGTGAACTAGCAGTTGGTTTGAGAGTCCAAACAGGAAGGGATCAAATGCCTTGTTTAACAAGCATAACTCTTATCACAGATGGGACTGATTCATTCTGGGCATCCCAAATAAAACAGTGTTGCTGCCTGGTGATTTTGTAAAATGCTGCAGTTTTTATAGAGTGTTTATAATGTGGAAACTTTAGGTGAAGTTTGTTTCACCAACACATAAGCTTTCTGGTTTGGCTTTAGAGTTTTTTTATTTTTTCTACATTTTAAAGACTTTGATGATCATTTATTTACTATGTATCCTTGCTTACTAAATTCCTAGTAAACTTAGACACAAAAATAGCCTACTATTTATGGAAATACAAAGAGTACACTCTAAAACTGCTTGTGTGTTAAGTGTACTTTGGCTAACTGTGTTCTTGGTATATTTGTGCGCGTGCTTGGCCGAGGCCTGGTTTAATAGTTTATCTTTTTGTTGTCTGTTGGATGAAAGTAGACAGGAAGTAAGTCTGCTGAGGAATATGGTTGGGGCTAACTGTCCTCTGGATGGAGGCCTAGGGAAACAGTTTTCTCTGTAGCTTTCAGAGGGTAAACGTGGCATTTTCCTCAAGAACCACTGCTGAGGTGAATCGCTTGTGGCCTCTATCTTGAGCTCATAGCTATATGGCGTTTTAAGCATATCTGACAGACAAAGCAACTCAGTTGGCACATAGTAAGCCTAATACAATGCTAAAGGCCAGTAAATGTTGGAAAGAATGGAAATCAGTCTGTAAAATGTGGTTGAATCAAGTATATTAGGACCATTCAGGAAACGCTGGCTTGTGTTGTTCGGGTCTGAGAGACCCTAGAGAGGTGGTGGGCGGAAGAGTCCCTGTGCTCACAGCACATAATTCACCGCAGCTGTTGGAGAGTCTCTGTTTTTAAAAAATGCTGGCATGGACCAGAGACTTTGTTATGACAAGGAAAAGAACGAGCCATTACACTACAGCTACTAACTCAACTCATCTGAGTTGAAAACCAAATGGTTGTTTTTCAAAGCAGTCAAACCTGTAAATGTGATACATCTTGGATTGTCACGTTTTGTTTATAGGCATGCCTGTTATGTTGAATAGACAAAAAAAATGTTCTTTTATGCACTGGCATTGATTGACTATATATACAAAAATAATCAGCGATTACATTTCATAGTTTGTGTTTAGGTGATCCTCTCCGTTCATTTAAAACAATTTTGTAGAATCCACCCAAGAGTTTCCCGGCAGAATGAGTAATGTCATTGGCATTTTAATCTTAATACACTTATTGCGCATAAAAATCCATACAGTTTAAGACATAAGTTATAGGATGGATTATTTCCCAGGATTCCAGGATTTCTGCATGCCTACTGGCTGTGGCTTCCCAGATGTTGGCTTAAGCTGCCTGCGGAGTCAATGATGTGGCACTTTTTTTTGGTCCAGAAGTTGTTCAGGAATACATTACATGTGCAGTATGGTTATGTGTTTATGCAGTGAGAGATATTTTTAATTTAGATATTAAAAATCATATAGTTTTTTTATTATTATTATTATTATTTGTGTTATTTGTCATATTTAAATTCTTAAAAAAATATGTAAAAATTATAGTACTGTCCTATAATAATACAGGATAGTATGGATTTCCCCCGTTTTATGGAATGGCAAGTTATGTTTAGATTATTAAACATCAAATGGAGTAGCCAAGGAATGATAATAAAAATCTTAAAAATGTGGGAAAAAAAGAAAAAGAAAATGTTTTTGAAAGTAACTGTTACGCCACTTGACATTAAAGTTGCAACGTAACAGAAGTACTGACAAATTAGGGGTGGGCGATTAGGCAAAAATATTATATCACGATTCTTTGTCGGTTAGTTTTACTATTTTGGAAGTTATCACATCCAGACTAATTTGAAAAACAAAGCCTTACAAGGTAACAAAATATAAAATAAAAAAGAATGGCAGATATTTAGGCCAAAGTGGGCGAAGATAAAAATCTTTGTCATTATTTTATCTTTGTTATTAAAAAATAAGAATAAAGATACAGATTTCAAATACATTTATGTATGCATTTAGCAGACACTTTTATCCAAAGCAACTTACAGTGCATTCAGGCTAACTTTTTTCTTTTTTTTTTTTTTACCTAACATGCATTCCCCTGGGAATCGAACCCACAACCTTTGCGCTGCTAACGCAGTGCTCTACCACTGAGCCACAGGAACACAATGCACATAATATATAAATAAAACAAACAGTGCTTTATTTTTCAGGTGCAGCAGGTGTATTTTAATAAATTGAATGAACAAATATAAAAATAAAACACTATAAACACTTCACCATATAAATTATGTATTGTTTCTTATAGCAATTGTATTAAAGTTCTTCAGTCAGGAGCAGAGAGTATTTTTTGTGTTTTGTTGTTTTATTAACATTAAAAGGATTGTTCAACCAAAAATGAAAATTCTTTCATAATTTACTTACACTTTAGATATGAATATCTAATTCATTCAGAACCTAAATGAGTTTCTTTCTTCTGTTGAACACAAGTTATTTTGAAGAATGTAATGTTGAAAAGACATTCTTCAAAATATCTTCTTTTGTGTTCAGCACAAGAGAGAAACTAATACAGGTTTGGGACAACATGAGAGTGAGTAAATAATGACAGAATTTTCATTTTTGGGTGAACTGTCCCTTTAATGACAAACGGCAGCATGTTTAGTACTATTAGTCTGCTGTCACTTTAAGAGCTGCACACATCCGTTTTTCTCTCAACTTTACTTTCACTTAGACATAACAACTGTGTTTATATGTAAACCTTGTGTGTTTTTGACAGTTTTAGTGCTATCAGACGTGAAAGATATCAATCTAGTAATCAGATGGTATTTGAGAGGCTTTTTAGTGTGCGCGAGCTTCAGGTGAAGGCGCTCAGAAAAAGCACATGTCAGAACAGCATGCGAATGAAATGTTTAACCAACAAGGCTTTAAAGCACATATAAGTACACACAAATAATGTACTTTTGTGGTTGCAAAGTTGAGTGTCCTGTGAGTGTAACACTGAGTTAATATTTGATGTGAATGTATGTCGCATTGTACAGTATATTGAGACAGAGGCGCAAGAACTGCAACTGATAGAATGTGCGCTGTACCACGAAACTACGATATTTCTTCAAAAGCAGACCGTGGAGACATTTTAATCATCCACAATCAAAAATCGTGTTATAGCACAGCCCTACGACAGATATATTTTGACGTACATCTTAGTGAATCTGATTGTCAAATAAAATGTAAAAAATACAGGGTGGATACCTTCTATCCATCAGTTGTTGATTGGATGGAGGTCGATCTAAATAAACCTCTAAAGTCCTGCATACATCACTGAAAAAAGGAGTCTGTTGTAAAGATGTGTTATTTATTTATTTATTTATTTATTTATTAGGTTGTCTAAATGACACATATGCATAGATGTATCCTTCACAGTAAGATCTAAAACATGCATTTAGAAAATAGACGAATTGTAAACGTTGCATTATACATGTGCATTTTAAACTTAAATGTATTTATTATATGACCCCATAGCAGGTAATCTACAGTATGTGTGTTTTTAAATAGGAGAACACTTCTGTTGGCGGATTCTTATCCCAGTAAACAGAGCCAAAAAAGGCAGCTGGCGATAATGGTTTCTCAATACCCTGCTGGGTCCAGCTTTTGGTGGATAATGCGTACGTTGATGATATGTACCCTCCATCCACAGATAATCTGGAGAAAGCATGCATTCTTCCAGACTGACTCATGCTCAGCTGGGACATGTGGACGATGTGCTACAATCTGCAGACAAACTGCAAGCTTTGTTTATCATTTTTAATGCTTTCCATTAACTCTCTTTTACGGGTCAGAGACAAAGGATGTCTGAGATGATGAAAGGAAAAATCTTGTAAAACTCTGTTTGTGCCACCCAAGTTAATGGAAGGGTAACCATAGTAGTCTATTCATAAAAATAAATAAAAATCAAATATATTTCAAAGTCGAAAGTATTTGTACAAATCATGAATATTTTGAGGAGTTATTCCACCAGATATCATAACATTTGTAATTACTTATTTTTCCTAATAAATAATGCAGCATTTTTCCCCGTAGGCCTATCAAGAAACCTCGAAGATCTAAAAACACGGCAAAAAAAATAAAAAAAATAATAACCTTTCCATTTTTGGTCATGCAGAAGAAACCAATTTGTTGTTAACTGCTAATTTTAGACAAATAACAAATATCTTATAGCTTGACTACAAGTTTAAAAAAACAGTGCTACACGTTAAGGAAATTAAATTTATAATGAAATGTGTCTACTTAGGCGACGACACCAAAAATGAAACATCAGACCTTACGAAAAAAATAGGCAAGACACATTACTATGTGACATCAGCATGCATTTATCATTCTTACAATCACCACCAGAATGTCCATCTTTACAATGAACTCTGTTAAACTCTGTTCAATTCAACAGTTGTCTTCACGAAACCAAATTCATTTCAAATACTGAATCACACGCTACTTGTCTCCGGCAGCGGCGGCGCGTGGTAGGGAATAGCGATATTTGTTAAAGCGATTATCGATAAAATATTTTTTACATATCGCCCAACCCTATTGTATTCAAATATTATTGTTTTTTTATTTCTTTTTAAATTATTTAGTATTATTACGAGTGGCATGAATTGGGAATCTTGGACACAAGTGTATTTTATTTCCTTTGATGAAGCACAAATAATTGCAGGATCTGATATTTTCACCTGCATCTATGGGAAGCCAAATTATTTAGTTGTTTATTCATCTTTGCATTGCTAGATATGAAATGTTATTGTGCAAGTTATGTCACTGTACGTCATTGAATGTCACAAACCTCATGTGCTCAGGGTTCCTAACGCAATGTAATGCAGTCCCTAGAGGCTTTAAAAGGGGTCATGTGACTTTGCTAAAAAGAACATTATTTTGTGTATTTGGTGTAATGCAATGTGTTTATGTGGTTTAAGGTAAAAAAAAAAACACTTTATTTTCCACATAATGTACATTATTGTTGCTCCTCTATGCCCTGCCTTTCTGAAACGCATCGATTTTTACAAAACTCATTGTTTTGAAAGCGAGGTGTATGCTGATTGGCCAGCTATCCAGTGCATTGTGATTGGCCGAATTCCTCAAGCATGTAACGAAAATGTTACGCCCCTTACCATATTGTGATGCCGTATCCCGGCACCACGAGACAAAAAAGGAAAACCCATTACAAACGAGGCATTTGTTGCATCCAGTGGGGACATAATTACTGATAATACTGACTTATACTGTCTGTTTATGTGTTGCATTGCGCATCACACCACATAAACATAAAACCATGTCTGCATTTGTGATCGGAGAAATGATAAACAAAGAAGTGATACTCTACACTGCTCAAAACTCGCATTTGAATCGTCAGTGGCAAATTCTTTAAATATGTAAACGTACTTACAGACTTTGAGTCAAAAGTGACAGACTGTCCTTGCAAAGTTGGAATTGCCCCACTTTATAGAAACATCCTTTGTGCACAGAAGCATTGTAGGCTACTGGTTCAGGAAACAGCCCTCGTCCTCTGTAAAAGGCACTGCACACATCTGAATATTTGGGTTGAACTGTTCTGGAACAGTGTTGTAAATACAACTTAACCACTGATTTCTAGTTGTGTCCTCTTTTGGAAGACCAAACAAAGTAGCTTTGCTTTCACAATGAAACACACAGCATCTCCACAACATGTCTGCGGCGGCAACATTACTACAGCAAGAATCAAAGTTACTCCTTCTTTCTTTGCGTGAACATTTGGGCAGCGTTATGCAAATCTTCCCACATCGTGACGTAGACATGTGGGGGTGTGTTAGAATGAGTCGTTTTAGGAGGGCGTGGTTGACTCTTAACTTTTATAAAGAATATCTCTTTGGGTTTGAGACTTTAGTCTTTGCAATTTTACAGATCTTCTTTATGCACCAAGAGCTTGTAACACTCCAAAGAGAAAGAAAAAATTTAAATCGCATCATATGACCCCTTTAAAAAATGATATATATTTTTTAATCTTTGATGTGTTTAACTTGCCACTGTTTATGCATTCAAAAACCATCCGGCTATCAGTATTCTGACGACAACAATTCTGAGGTCAGCAAATCCAAATCCAGAGCCTTGGACCCGGCAGCATCACACATCTGTGCGATTGTTTGGTAGTTTCCAGGCAACAGTGAGCCGTTGTTCCCGCAGAGGTCCATTGAAACAGCATAATGACATATTTAATAGATATGCTTTCCATCATAAGCAATTTAAAGTGCACAAATAAAAGATAGAGTCCCTCTGAAGCAACCTTGTGTCAGGTGCCAATATTCTTAAAGAACTGAATGGGATCTCATTAATTCTTAGTTCATGGGTAACTCCCACATGTAATTGAACTTATAACCCCTGTTTTTGCAGGCCAGGACTTTGACTATTAATTCCAGTGCCTTAAGTAAGATCAGGAGTGCTAATAATATGTAATAATGTTAACAGTTGTGACAGAGCAGGATATAAACGGCAATCTACTTGAGACAGAAGCTTTACACTTACATACTAAAATATAAATTAAAATACTAAAATACTATGACTGAGCTAAGCAAGGAGGTGTATTATACCTGGAGCTGTCCATTAGGATTCCCAAAATTGACATGATAAATGATAATAAATTATTTATGTGGAGAGTATAGTATAAAAAAAGACATTTTTATTGGCTCATTGAAATTCACCCAAAAATGTATTTTGTTTTGCAAATGTACTCACCTTCAGATATTACATGAAGATTAAGTTCTCTGTAAAGTAAGAACCCATTTCTAACAGCCTGCTCTTATACCGGTGTAGCCTATTCAGACTCAGGAACCTGGTGGCCTTCCTTGTTTGAAGTGAGGTTAACCACTAACCTTGCATGAGAGGATGTTGACAGCGCTATACTCTTTAACTTTGCACTTTGCTCTGAAGGGAAGAAGTCTAGTCACAAAGAAGACATTTGGGTCACAAGTCTGTTTTGGGAAACACAGCCCATATTGGATAAAAATAAATGTATTTATATATATATATATATATATATATATATATATATATATATATATATATATATATATACACATATATATTCACTGTATGTGATGACAGACAAAGCCTTGACATTTGTCTGTGGAGCTGAGCATTTTGATAATTTATTCTTATGTTCCATAAGGATATGGCTTATGTTGGCATGCTGTGCTAAGCACTAAGATACTAAATGCCAAGTAAAAATCATGTTAACTACAAAAAGATATCTGTCTTTGAAGCTATTATACAGAAGTTGGTGTGAATAACAGTGAAGAGTAGTTGCCTGACCTCCCAGTTATAATGAAATATATGTTAAATGTACCTTTCTGTGGGCAAACTATAATAATCCACAAGAGTGCCTGAAATCCCCTTATGTTATGTGTGGTAAAACCACAGTAACACACTGCCTTGTGTGGCTTATTTGATTTTATAAAATGGCAATGACAGCTATAGAAGAAATAACACTCGTGTTCAGTAAATACTTATATTTATTATTAATACCTTGGCACAGTAATGTAGAATTAAGCTGATGTGCAGTCACAGGTGTACATTTATTGTCTATTTTACACTGGCTTCCAGTGGTGCTTATCCTGTCAAACATGTTATAAAAATATTGTGAAGATGAAATGCGTTAAAGGGATAGTTCACGTAAAAAAGAAAATTCCGTCATCATTTACTCACTCTTATGTCGTTCCAAACCTGTGTGATTTTCTTTATTTACTCCTAAAAAAAAATAAAGGTTCCAAAAGGGGGTTTCACAGTGATGCCATAGAAGAACCATTTTAGGTTCCTCAAAGAACCCTAAAACAACCATTTTTTCTTAGTGTGAAGAGCATTTTAATAATCTAAAGAGTATAAAACCTTTTGTGTAACTGAAAGGTTCCATTGATGTTAAAGGTTCTTCATAGAACCTTAGATGGCAATAAAGAACCGTTATTTATAACAGTGTTCTGTAGAACATAGAAGATATTTGTTTCAAAACTTTTCCATATTATGGAAGTCAGTGGAGTCTGAGCCTATCAATAGTAAGACTTTTGACTATCTGTTCCACAGCTTCTGAGACCCGACAATTTGACCAACACTATCTTTTAAAGAATAAATGCCACACACTTGGAAAACTTTGGCAAGACCAATGATTAGTTAGTTAGAAGTGCTCATAATATCAACCCAGTAACTAGATGCACTGAGATGAACTCAGAAACTGAAATTAAAGTTTTCATTTAGCCAAAATCCAAAGCTGAAAATAAAGGGATCAGTAATTAAATGGGTGTATAAACTCTTAATGCTGTTGTCAGGTGATAAATTAAACCATTTTAGTCAAGTTCTTAAACAATGAGTCTCTTCTCTATAATTTAGCACAACAAATTTTGCACATTGCTACTCTAGCATAATTTTTGGTCATGGTGAAGTGCTGATATGTTTACTTTTATGATTTTTGCTCATTAATTTTGTGTACATATTTTAACACGTGGGTGTGTGTTTGTGGTTTCATTTTCTGTTCCCAAAATGTTGATGTATCACTATTTTAAACATGATTTTGTGATTAAAGACCTGTGAACCAACTCCTGAAACTTCTTAATCTTCCTTAAATATAAGTGACTAACACTGCATTCAAGGTATATATTTTGCAGTTTCTTGCATATCCTGGGATTTGAACCCATGGCTGTTGTTGGTGCCATACTCTACTGTTTGAGCTACAGGAATGTGAAGAGTTACTAAGAGCAGTCTGATTGGATTTTAACAAGTGTTTTCCAGGGTCGTGTGCAATATCAAACAGTCAGAGAACAATCTGTGTGTCCAAGAGCGTTAGGGTGAGACCACCCTTGTCACTGGTACATGGTGGCCACACATCAAATGTATTGAGCAACATAGAGTTAAATGATCAATGTCTGTTCATAATTTTTTGAGAAGGTTAAGGTGTTTATGAAAAGTTTTCTGAAGTCTTTCCACAGTCTCATAAATCCATTAGATCCTGTTTTGGTTTATTTCTTGGCCAATCACAGTTTTCTCTCTGAATGTAGTTAACTCTGTAGAGTTCAGTTTGTTCTTAGGGCTTCCTGAGGTTCCTCCACTGGATAGCATGTCTTAGCGGTAAAGCAGGGCTGATTCAGCCGGTGCCTGTGGTTTGAGCAATTTTCAGTCAATCTACTCAAAAAAAAAAAAAAAAAAAAAAAAAAAACCCTCCCCTGTAATTCCTGGATATAAATAAACATGTCGCATTCATCTGGATTACAGTAGACACATATTTTAAAGCTTGGCCCAACAAGACTATGCCTGCATCTCTCACTGTAGGTCATGTTCCTGATCTGGACTAAAAAAAGTGGTTTACGTCTATCGAAAGCTGCATTTTGTGGTTTTGAAGTTTTTAAATAACATACAAATAACATACTGTATTTTATTGATTAATTTAAATTATATGTTCTTGAAAAACCAAGCAAGCATGTTAGTTTCCTTGTATGATGTGGGTTACATTTTCATATTTAGCAGACACTTTTATACAGAACCCCTTATACAGTGTTGTCTGGGAATCAAATTAATTATTAAGCATTGGCAGTGCCGTGATCTACAACAGGGTTTCACAAATGAGTTGATGAAAAGCTAATCATTAAACAGAATATAAAATTTAAATAAATACATTTGGCTGTGCAAATAATTAAATAAAACTATAATCGTGATATAGCCAGTGGCGGCTCATCAGGGTAGGCGGGGAGGCACAGCCTACGCAAAATTTTGCGGTGTAAAAATAGTAATAGTAGGCCTTTCTTACAATTTAATGTTAATGAAATCTCAAGATAATATTTAATGTCTTCATGATGTGTAATTCTTAATTGCAATTTCACCATTGCAAACAATAAAATATTACTTAAATTTGATTCCCGCTGTGTTTTACCGCTGCTGTATTCCCTGTGAACGTCTCTGTGGATAGAGAAGCAGAGGGGGGGAAGCACAATCCAAAAACGGAGATTCTGGCCTCCATTGATAAAAAATTAACCAATCAGCATCGGGTATTTCTATGCGTCAGCAGAGCGGCTATATTTCTTAATGACTTACAAAATTTACAGAGGAGGTTAGCCTCCCTTGGTTTATCAACCAATCACCATTGAGATCTCAGTGACGTTGTAATGTGAACGACTCAGTGGCGCCTATAATGTAGTAAATATGGAGGGCCGAGATATTGAATATTTTATCGCAAATAAATTTCCAAAGCTCCCTTTTGAGCAGCAGCTAAAAATAAAAAATTAAGGAAGACCCACGCCTAATCTGGACATAAAACAATCTTCATTATGTGGCCAAACGCACTTTTTTAGAAACAAATTATTTAGCAAAAGCGAGTGGCTAACAGGCTCCGAGACTTTGCATGCCTGTTAGCCACTCGGTTTTGCTAAATAATTTGTTTCTAAAACAGTGCGTTCGGCTGCATAATGAAGATTGTTTTATGTATTACAACGTCACTGAGATCTCAACAGTGATTGGTTGATAAACCAAGGGAGGCTAGCCTCCTCTGTAAATTTTGTAAGCCATTAAGAAATAGAGCCGCTCTGCTGACGCATAGAAATACTCGATGCTGATTGGTTAATTTTTTTTATCAATGGAGGCCAGAATCTCTGTTTTTGGATTGTGCCCCCCACCCACTTCTCTATCCACAGAGATGTTCACGGGGAATACAGCTGCGGTAAAACACGGGGGATTCCGACTTGAGTAATATTTTATTGTTTGCAATGGTGAAATTACAATTAAGAAATACACATTATGAAGACATTAAATATTATCTTGAGATTTCATTAACATTAAATTGTAAGATACTATTACTATTTTTACACCTCAGAATTTTGCGTCCCTAGATGGGGTTCAAACTGAACCCACAGCTTTACCCACCACACCATGCACATCAAAAATTATACATTTCATTTAAACCTTCTAAATGTAGTATTATGCATCACAAAGTTTATTACAATCCTGCATAAAGCTTTAATAAAGTAGTAATGCATTGATTTTTCTACAGAGGGGACTAGCTCCAAATGGACAGGAAAATGACCCGCGTCCTGCTTAAATTGCAGACATTTTTCCACCCAAGGCCATGTGGAAGAATGTGTTGATATGAATTGCTGATTTTGTTAATATGCCAGCATAAGTGATTCCTGATGTTACGCTTTTTCTTAAATGTCCCATTCTTCTCCGCAGCTGCCACGGAGGGGCGAGTCAACGGAGGTGAGGACTTCTTTCAAAAGGTAAGGAAAACCACATTGCTTTGGCAGGCGCATGCAGCAGTCAAAAATAGGTTAGCATCATGTTGCATGTGTAATTATTTCTGCAATTAGTGCTGCACGATACAGCAGTGCAATAGCTTTGTGGTTTTCAAGCCACAAAATACTACCATTGTGGTAATAGAATAAATATAGGACTTCCATAACTAGTGTTGTATGCTCAGTGTGTATTTATGCTTCCAAATTTGAATCAAAATCATGTATTCAGTAACATAAAGATGCTCACTTGATTTTCTCTTTTGTGTAATTGCAAATATTGTGCGTATTCAGTGTATACATGTGTATACAGTTTAGCTTACCAATCTCAAGATGAAATGACAGCACTTTCTACGTCAAATAGAAAACTGTCAGTTACAAAAACACAGGGTCTTAATTCAGTTTTCTATGAAAATGGTTTGTGATTAAAGAAACACTCCACTATTTTTGAAAATAGGTTAATTTTCCAACTCCACTACATTTAAACTGTTGAGTTTTACCATTTTCAAAGCCAATTAGCCTTTCTCTGGGTCTGGCGGTAGCACTTTTATGAAGGTTAATCAGCTGCAAAACTCGAGAAAACTTGCTGGTTTGAATTTGAGAACTTGTCATATTGATGTGTGACCCTGATGTGAAAAGCTGAATCTTTCAATTTGCACACTCAGACAATATTCAAAACACCCCTGTTTTGAAGTTGAAGTTGCAGATTAATAGTTACAAATGTGTAAAATGGCATTCACATAAACAAAATGACAGACACAAATGTGTGTCTTTTGCACTTCAGTTTTGGTGTACAACTTCAAGTCAGCTCTTACAACCTCTCAGATCTGGCAGTGCAAGTTCAATTCCTGGCGCTTTGACCTTTGCTACTCTTTTTGCGATATTCCTGTTGCAAAACTGACTTGTGCACTTGTAAAATGCAGATGCGAGAGACCAAATTTTAACAGGATTTTATATTACAGTAAAAGAGTAGCAAATTTGTTTATTGGTTGGAGTCAGCCAATGAAATGGGACGTTTTTGTACGCGATGACATCACTACATAGAACAGATCACGCCATTTTGGTGGTCAGTGTAGCAGCCTGTCATCGCGATGGAGGCATCAAGCAATCCCAGGGTAAGTTTTTCTTTTTAATAATTATATATACCAGGGGTAGGCAACGTCGGTCCTGGAGTGCCGATGTCCTGTAGAGTTTAGCTCCAACCCTGAAAAAAAGCCTCACTTGTCTGTAGCCTTAGTAATCCTGAAGACTTTGATTAACTTGTTCAGGTGTGTTTGATTAGGGTTAGAGCTAAACTCTGCAGAACATCCGCACTCCAGGACCGACGTTGCCTATCCCTGATCTATACGTTCACTACTGTTAGCCAAGGACTGTGTTAGGTGGTTCTGTAACTTTTATAAGTAACTTTTTCATAAAATATGAATTTTATGTATAGTTACATATAAATAAATACATTTATTTATACCAAAAATAAATAAACATATGTATTTATATTACCAGTGATTTTAAACATTGTGAGAATTGATAAAAAAATAAAAAATACAAATAAGACAAGATACTTCTTGACCCATGTAGAATCTTTTTGTAATAGAATAATTACCCTGTACCATGCATGTGGGGTGGGGGTGGGGCTGGATTACTACTTGATAATAATAATAATAATAATAATAATTGTTGTTGTTATTGTTGCATTTTATGTGAATGCAACTTGTATTGTTTTCTTTCTACAGGAGCAGAATTCAGATATAGAAAGTGCTGTAAGGAATCTGCTTAGCTGCATCCGAAGGCATAGCAACCCTCAAGCACATGGAGATTCCAACAGTTCTCCCATCGTGGCTCAGAGCCCTAATTTTTTCAGGTGTCAATATTTATTTAGTTAAAAATGTAATTATAGAGGGGAAAAATGACATTTATTCTATATTTGTATATAGCAATTTGTAGGTGTGATGTGGTAAAGATGTGGGCTGGTAACCGATGGATTAAATGAACCCCACAAAGACCCATCTGTGATCTGTCATCAATACAGCCCTGAACAGGGCTCTTAATCCAGGTTGTTAAAGGGGAATTCTACCACTAATTAGTACACTGCGAGTTGTTTTGGTTGAAGGTGTCCATTAAATGTAGTCAGTGAAAACCACATTTGTACACTGTATCTATATAATATTGTATTTAATAACAGTTTACATCATATTTTTGGTTTTCTTCTATTTTAGCCTACACTGCAAATGGTCTGTTCCTGCAAGAATGTCATCTACATCGTCCCCTTCCAAGAAGAAATCGATATAACCCTGTTGCCATATGATGCACCTGAATTTCATAACATGCACAAAAACATCTGCATGACCTGTGGTACATCAGTCCCATTACTTATCACTCACTGCAATTAACACACACTTCACTGCACAAATAGCTTGTCAAAAACCCCAACTTTACACTTCAAAAGGCGTTTAACCTCCATCTGACCCATCGGTACAGGCAGATTTAATGGTAAAACATTCGCTGAGATCTATAAATCATTCATTCAGGCACAAGGACTAATTACAGTATAAAATTAAACATAAATAATGGGACTGATGTACCACAGGTCATGCAGATGTTTTTGGGCATGTTATGAAATTCAGGTTACATGTGAAAAACAATAACAATGTTGGTAAAAAGATAGAGATATGAAAATGCATTTGGTATCTTAAACTTACCTGAGGCTTTTTGGAGCAACCAACCACCCCTTGAGTTTTGCAACTTTTGGTACTCCTGAAGAAGTACTTTGGTTATCTGGATATTAGAAGGCATAGACTCAAGTAAAATACTTTATGACAACATAAATGGGTAAAACTGTTCCTACTTTTTAAAAATGAATAATACTAAAAACAATAATAAACATGTAAATAATAATACATAATGTAAAAAACAGGAACAAAAACTTGTAATATCTTTTGTCCAAAACATACAGGTCCTTCTCAAAAAATTAGCATATTGTGATAAAAGTTCATTATTTTCCATAATGTAATGATAAAAATTAAACTTTCATATATTTTAGATTCATTGCACACCAACTGAAATATTTCAGGTCTTTTATTGTTTTAATACTGATGATTTTGGCATACAGCTCATGAAAACCCAAAATTCCTATCTCAAAAAATTAGCATATTTCATCCGACCAATAAAAGAAAAGTTTTTTTAATACAAAAAAAGTCAACCTTCAAATAATTATGTTCAGTCATGCGCTCAATACTTGGTCGGGAATCCTTTTGCAGAAATGACTGCTTCAATGCGGCGTGGCATGGAGGCAATCAGCCTGTGGCACTGCTGAGGTGTTATGGAGGCCAAGGATGCTTCGATAGCGGCCTTAAGCTCATCCAGAGTGTTGGGTCTTGCGTCTCTCAACTTTCTCTTCACAATATCCCACAGATTCTCTATGGGGTTCAGGTCAGGAGAGTTGGCAGGCCAATTGAGCACAGTAATACCATGGTCAGTAAACCATTTACCAGTGGTTTTGGCACTGTGAGCAGGTGCCAGGTCGTGCTGAAAAACGAAATCTTCATCTCCATAAAGCTTTTCAGCAGATGGAAGCATGAAGTGCTCCAAAATCTCCTGATAGCTAGCTGCATTGACCCTGCCCTTGATAAAACACAGTGGACCAACACCAGCAGCTGACATGGCACCCCCAGACCATCACTGACTGTGGGTACTTGACACTGGACTTCAGGCATTTTGGCATTTCCTTCTCCCCAGTCTTCCTCCAGACTCTGGCACCTTGATTTCCGAATGACATGCAAAATTTGCTTTCATCCGAAAAAAGTACTTTGGACCACTGAGCAACAGTCCAGTGCTGCTTCTCTGCAGCCCAGGTCAGGCGCTTCTGCCGCTGTTTCTGGTTCAAAAGCACACGCCTGTGCACGGTGGCTCTGGATGTTTCTACTCCAGACTCAGTCCACTGCGTCCGCAGGTCCCCCAAGGTCTGGAATCGGTCCTTCTCCACAATCTTCCTCAGGGTCCGGTCACCTCTTCTCGTTGTGCAGCGTTTTTTTGCCACACTTTTTCCTTCCCACAGACTTCCCACTGAGGTGACTTGATACAGCACTCTGGGAACAGCCTATTCGTTCAGAAATTTCTTTCTGTGTCTTACCCTCTCGCTTGAGGGTGTCAATGATGGCCTTCTGGACAGCAGTCAGGTCGGCAGTCTTACCCATGATTGCGGTTTTGAGTAATGAACCAGGCTGGGAGTTTTTAAAAGCCTCAGGAATCTTTTGCAGGTGTTTAGAGTAAATTAGTTGATTCAGATGATTAGGTTAATAGCTCGTTTAGAGAACCTTTTCATGATATGCTAATTTTTTGAGATAGGAATTTTGGGTTTTTCATGAGCTGTATGCCAAAATCATTAGTATTAAAACAATAAAAGACCTGAAATATTTCAGTTGGTGTGCAATGAATCTAAAATATATGAAAGTTTAATTTTATCATTACATTATGGAAAATAATGAACTTTTATCACAATATGCTAATTTTTTGAGAAGGACCTGTATTTAAACATCAAGGTTTACACCATGGCTCATCTCAGTATGATCAGCATTGTCTGGAATATTTACAGTTCTTCTGCCTAGGCCTTCTTTTAATAGAACAGTTTCATCTTTGGGGGTCTTTTGGGAGTTTTTTGACAGCAAGCAGAACTGGAATTCTAAGAACTTTACAAATGTAACTTTTGCAGGTTTTTGCCTTTTTTTTTTCATTCGTTTACAGCTTCCATGGTAAAGTGCTGGAAAAGTTCTTTAACAAAACAACAAAAATTATGTTCAAATAAGCAAAGTTATTGTTATAAAATGAACTCTTGCTGGAACAGACCATTTGCAGTGTAGGCTAAAATAGAAGAAAACCAAAAATATGATGTAAACTGTTATTAAATACAATATTATATAGATACAGTTTACAAATGTGGTTTTCACTGACTACATTTAATGGACACCTTCAACCAAAACAACTCGCAGTGTACTAATTAGTGGTAGAATTCCCCTTTAACAACCTGGATTAAGAGCCCTGTTCAGGGCTGTATTGATGACAGATCACAGATGGGTCTTTGTGGGGTTCATTTAATCCATCGGTTACCAGCCCACATCTTTACCACATCACACCAACAAATTGCTATATACAAATATAGAATAAATGTAATTTTTCCCCTCTATAATTACATTTTTAACAAAATAAATATTGACACCTGCAAAAATGAGGGCTTTGAGTACACGATTCCTTACCTTTGCATTTCTTGCTGAACTGTGTTTAGCCTACTAACAGCCTGGCCAACCCCAAAGGCAGCACTGGTACCAGGCTGATGTGCCACGGTGGGAGAACTGTTGGAATCTCCATGTGCTTGAGGGTTGCTATGCCTTCGGATGCAGCTAAGCAGATTCCTTACAGCACTTTCTATTTCTGAATTCTGCTCCTGTAGAAAGAAAACAATACAAGTTGAATTCACGTAAAATGCAATAACAACAAAAACAACAATAATAATAATAATAATAATAATTATTATTATTATTATTATTATTATTATTATTATTATTATTATTATTATTGAGTAATAACACACCCCCACCCCACATGCATGGTACAGGGTATTTATTCAATTACAAAAAGATTCTACATGGGTCACTCACAATGTTTAAAAAACACTGATAATATAAATAAATATATTTATTTATTTTTGGTGTATTTCTGGTATAAATAAATATATTTATTTATATGTAACTATACACAAAATTCATATTATATGAAAAAGTTACTTATAAAAGTTACAGAACCACCTAACACAGTCCTTGGCTAACAGTAGTGAACGTATAGATAATTATTAAAAAGAAAAACGTAACCCTGGGATTGCTTTATGCCTCCATAGTGATGACAGGCTGCTACAGTACATTGACCACCAAAACGGTGAAATCTGCTCTATGTAGTGAAGTCATCGTGTACAAAAATGTCCCATTTCATTGGCTGACTCCAACCAATAAACAAATTTGCTACTCTTTTACTGTAATATAAAATCCCGTTAAAACTAATGATATTTAGAGAAAATATTGTCCAAGAGTTTTAACAATAACTCATACAAATGCATAAAAATGTATATTTCCGCATGCCAAGTCACACTGGCCGGTGTTGTTCATTTTTCGGGCATCTACCAATAAAACGGCTTCAACCCCCCCCCCCCCCCCTTCATTTTACAAGTGCACAAGTCAGTTAGTCACAACAGGAATATCGCAAAAAGAGTATCAAAGGTCAAAGCGCCAGGAATTGAACTTGCACTGCCAGATCTGAGAGGTTGTAAGTGCCGACTTGAAGCTGTACACCAAAACTGAAGTAAAGTGCAAAAGACACACATTTGTGTCTGTCATTTTGTTTATGTGAATGCCATTCTACACATTTGTAACTATTAATCTGCAACTTCAAGTTCGAAACAGGGGTGTTTTGATTATTGTCTGTGTGTGCAAATCGAAAGATTCAGCTTTTCACATCAGGGCCGTGAGTGTAAATTTCAATTTACAAATACAAATATTAATATGACAAGTTCTCAAATTCAAACCAGCAACCTTTCGAGTTTTGCAACTGATATACCTTCATGCACTTTTAGCTTAGCTTAGCATAGATCACTGAATCTGATTAGACCGTTAGCATCTCACTCAAAAATGAACAAATCGTTTTGATATTTTTTCTACTTAAAACTTGACTCTTCTGTAGTTACATCGTGTACTAAGACCGACGGAAAATGAAAAGTTGATTATATTATATATATTATATTTTAATCTAAAAATGAAAATTTAGATTAAAATTTGGCATCACGTCACTTGCTCACCATCGGATCCTCTGCAGTGAATGGGTTCCGTCAGAATGAGAGTCCAAACAGCTGATAAAAACACAATAATCCACACCACTCAATTAATGTCTTGTGAAGCAAAAAGCTTCATGATGGTAAGAAACAACAAATCCATTGTCAAGGCATTTTAACTTTAAACCATCACTTCTGGCCAAAATATGAGTCCATAATAATGCTTCCTCCAGTGAAAAAGTCCATCCCCTGTTGTCCTCTCATATCAAAATCACCTACATATTTGTTTAGCTTTGCACAGTAAATAGCATTTGATCTGTGCATATTTCTCTCCTAAATCAGTCAAGACAACTTTTTGACTGGAGAAAGCATACTCATATTAGACTTGTTGACTCATATTATATCTGGTTTTTAACCATTAAGATGGTTAATAATGGATTTGTTTATTACAAACATGCAGCTTGTGGATTACTTACATTACTTGTGGATTATTGTGATGTTTTTATCTGCCGTTTACACTCTTGTTCTGACGGCACCCATTCAGTACAAAGGATCCATTGGTGAGCAAAGGACGTGATGGTAAATTTCTCAAAATCTGTTCAGATGAAGAAACAAACCCATCTACATCTTTAATGGCCAAAAAAATATCAGAAATTAGTCAAATATTAAAATGATTTCTGATGGCTCTAGTGACACTGAAGTGGTGATGGCTGCTGAAAATTCAGTTTTACCATCCAAGAAATAAATTAACTTTTAAAATATATTAAAGTAGAAAATGGTTACTTTAAATTCTAATCATATGTCACGTTTACTGTTTTTACTGTATTTTTGGTCAAATAAATGCAGCCTTGGGGAGCATAAGAGACTTATTTCAAAAATATTTACAGATTTTAGTGCCCCTAAACTTTTGATAGGCAACTTTTGATTTAATATAAAACTATTATTATAAATAAAAAAAATAATAATCCAAAATAAAATGAGTGAGAAATGTGATATTTTACTTAATTTACTTGGCAGTGCTGAACTCCCCCTGTTCAAAATCTGCATGGTAAAATGGCAAAATAACTACATTCAGATTGATCTCTACAAAAGTGTACAGGAAGTCCATTCAAAAGTGTGAAATGTGTGATAAATCACATTTGCTTCGAGAGCCTAGTCAGTTACTCACGCCAAAACACCTCTCCCTGAAGGATACTCAAAACAGGTCTCCTGTGCGTTTATGGCCTCGCCAAAACAAGCACACTTGGCGTATTTGGACTCAGTGGGGTAGAACAGTATTTGGGGCAAACACTTGCCGGACTGATTGGCAGGCTGTGAATAAATACAGACTGGAGAAGCCAGACAGCTCAGGGCAGGAATGAGAATCAGCACCTGAATCAGAGCATGCTGGCCTTCAAAATAAACACACTTGCAGGCAAGTCGATATTGGTATGAAATACAGTCCATGTCAATGTTCCATTTGTTTTAAACTGTAAGGTGAGGGAAAATAATCAGACCCAGTTAAGAGAGCTTGGAAAGTGCCTGTTCTGGAAGATACGGCTGGCTGCACCGTAAGCCTTGGGCTGCCACAGATTTGGGTAGTTGCACTGATGCAAAGATTTAGGAATGCCAGTTCCTGCTTTTCAAATAAACACAACCTATCATATCACGAACAGTGTGTTAACAATGGCCATTTCTCAAATGACACACTAAATGTGGATTTGCAGTCTCATGGACTTTGATGGCGTGCATCCATGAAGTCCACTCCTCCATACACTGAAAAAAAAAAATGGTGTAGGATTTTATTTAAAGCTTTTTTCACGAACAGTTACAAAGGAATGCTATGTAACATATTAAATAAAAGGAATAGTTCACCCAGAAAAAAAATGCTGGAAATTGAGTAACCCCCATTCCATCCAAGATGTAGATGAGTTTGTTTCTTCATCAGAACAAATTTTGAGAAATCACATAACTTGCTCACTAAAGGATCCTCTGCAGTGAATGGGTGCCGTCAGAATGAGAGTGACAAAAAAACACCACAATAATCCACAAGTAATCCATTTGACTTACTTATTTCTGTTTTTTGCTTGTAATCAGTGCTTTATCTGTGCATATTTTTCTCCTGATTCAGACAAGCATGTTTTTTTTTTTGTTTTGTTTTTTTATTCAGAAAGCGATGATTTGAAGTTAAAAATATCTTGATGGATTTGTCTACTACAAACACAGATTTCCACATTGTGAGTCAAGTGGAATACTTGTGGATTATTTTGATGTTTTTATCAGCTGTTTGGACTCTCATTCTGATGGCACCCATTCACTGCAGAGAATTGGTGAGCAAGTGATCTAAATTTCAGCAAACCCATCTAAATCTTGGATGGCCTGAGGGTTCATGGTTCATGGATGCCTCTTTTGCAGCTACTTTTACTCTAGATGATTACTTGACAGTTTATGCGGCAAAGAGTAGACTTTGGGATGGGCCCTATATTTTATCTGAATTAGGGAACGTTAAAAATTAAGGATATGATAGTTCCTCTGTGAAATGACACAGTGTATCTCCTAAGGAACCTTGTAAATGTGATCAAAAGATAAGAGTGGTATTTTTCTGCTCACGTCAACATACTTGTGCTGAAAACAAATACTTTATCTAAACACACTATGTAAAAATGTGTAATTCAGCCTGCACCCAGAGACAAATGAATTCATGGAAAATGACCTTAGAAATTATCTCACAAATGTTGAAAACAGCAACAATCCTTTTAAAAGGAGTCTTTCTTAAAAATAGTATAAAAAAGAACTGTAGGAGTCTTTTGACTGTGAAGAAAATATTTCTGCCGATTCAGCGTCCCACGCCCCAAGAGCATGTCTTTGGTAGAGTGATACCAGCCTGTTGAAATTTTGTGTGTTTTCAATAACAACATTGCGTTCCTGTCCACCATGGCGGCTGCGTTTTCGTGTCTGAGCCATCAGGTATTCCGTGATCCTGCACAATGATGGGATTCAGCCCTTTTTGCTTAGATGTTACCCTCATGCTGAGAGCGCCGATCAGGTAACGAAGAAACCTCAGGAAACCCTGCCTCATCTCTCTGAAGAATGCAGCAATATTAAGAGTTTTTTTAACAGAATATTGGCTTAGCTATTCATACTGCTATTTAAATAGTCGCTTTGTAGATTGTTTTTGAATTCCCAACAAAATAATGCATTTTGCATTTATTGTGTTGTGTTTTTTGTTTCAGTACTGAATGAAAGAGCGTTTCATTGATTGAATTTATTAGAGGTGTTTGCCAGTGCAAGCATTACTCTTAGGCCTGTTGCTCATACTTGGGGAGAGTGGGCAAGCTACCTAATATTACCTTAAATTTAGTTTTGGTGGTGTAACCTGATTTAAGTAGGTCGATCCTATGATGTTGAATAATATAAAAAAAAAAAAATGTATTAATTCAGATGTTACGACATAGAACACACATATTCATATTTTATATTTATATAAACGTTTCTTTTTTTTTTTTTTTACTTGTCCTGCACAGTTATAAATGGATATGAGTAATACATCAAATTGAGCTTGTTAAGGAGAGGAGTGCTTTTACTTTTCTAAGTAATTGGACATTTCTATTTAATTTGACTTTAATTTTTGACAGCTTTTGAAAACACTAGGGCTGCACAAAAAAAAAAAAAATGATGTAAAACAATATTTTTTTATAATAATGTAATTAGTATTTTTATATTTTTATTTAATAATAATAATAAATACATAAATAAAAATAAATAACAAAATCCTAAATTGTGCAGCCCTAAAAACAAGCACATTATCACATTTTAATTCACGTTCACAATTTTTATCTAAATAAATTGCAATAAATGTTTTCCCCATACATCTTGCAACCCTAGAAAATACTGTAAGTCCCATGTTTAGGGCCTGGAATATCATGATTAATGATATTCCAGGTCTTGGATGGTCTTGGATGGTGCCTTTTTTCATCTCGGATTTTTATAAAATAATGGGTGCATTTTATAAACTCTTCTTTGTCCCTTCAAACACTCCTAGTTGTTCAAAGAATGAGGATGAATTGTACACTGTTGTAAAGTTATTTGTCAACAGGCTGATGTGGAATTTTGGGAAGGAAATGAAAAACAGGTGCATGCTGGCTGGCGCAACGACAAAAAGCCTCAACAAGAAGGGTGGGCATAAAAAGTAAACATGCCACTTGTGCCTGTACAAAGACCTGTATTGTATGGGGTGCCATAATTTAATAAATTTCATACTGGGCCTTTAAACAGCTCTGAAATCTAAACTCCCTCTGAGGTACTTGTATTATATTTTATGATTTTTAAAGGGATCGTTCACCCCAAAATTTTAAATATCCCATGATTTAATCACCCTCAAACCATCCTAGGTGTATATAACTTTATTATTTAAGACAAAAACAATTGGAGTTATATAAAAAAAATTCCTGGGCCTGGTTGCATAAAGCACCTTTAAATGTAATTTTCCCTTGAGATCGCCCTTAAGTTTCCCTTACATTTAAGGGCGTTGCATAAAATATCACTTAAATGTTACTTAAGGGTTTCTTTAGGTGAAACGTCATAAAGCCTTAGAATTTCTCTTAAGTATCCCTTTAAACCCATTTAGTGTTGCATAAAGCCCCTTAACTGTAATTTTCCTAAGGATAACATAAGGGTTGGAACATGTCACCTTAAGTGTTAGCCTACACTAAAGTCTTTTACAAGACATATAAACATTGATCAAATTTAATACAGGCAGCACATAATTAGCTCAAATGTGAGTGCGTCACACTCGAGAGCAAATTTATATTCCATAATATTTTATTCCTGAATTTCCTACATATTACCTGGAGATGACTTTAAAAATGCACATAAATATATTGTTGCAATTGTGAGTTTACTGTGTTTACGTTTCTGCTTTTTATTCAGCTTATAAGATTGGCTACTTCTATGAATCTGTAATGTGAGGCGTGTGACAGCAGAGTTAAGGATCCAAATGCAGATTTTATTCAAAAGAGTAGTCAAAACAGGTAGGGTCAAACACCAGCAAACAATGATATCCAAAACGCAGGCAAAAGAGTAATCCACAAAACAGGCAAAGGTCAGGGCAGGCAGCAAACCAATAGTAAAAAACGTCTCAGGTTACGAATGTAACCATGGTTCCCTGAGTAGGGAACGAGACACTGCGTCCTCTAGGGGTCGCTATGGGGGAACACCTCGTCGTGACCCGTGTCTGAAGCATACAAATGAAAAAACACCAACGAGTTGGCCGGCGACAGCCTCTGATGTCACTACCGGTGCGACTATAAAACAGGCATCGGGAGGAAAACACGTCATTCACTTCTTCGTCTGAAGCTTGCGTCCGAAGCATGGCAGGGAGCTAGAGGACGCAGTGTCTCGTTCCCTACTCAGGGAACCATTGTTACATTCGTAACCTGAGACGTTCCCTTTCAAGGGAACTTCAAACTGCGTCCTCTAGGGGGTCGCTATGGGGGAACAGTATACCCACGCCGCCATGCTGAGGGGAGTGCAGGCCAGAATCATGGCGAACACTAAGTACCAACTCTACCATTTCAATGGGAGTTGCCCCCGGGACATTTAGACGGCTGTCTGTGACAATACCCCTTACGGCCAAAGGCCTAAGCTACAACCCAACTTAATTGTTAGGGCCTCGGCCCGGTGGTAGAGCTAAAGGCTTGGAATCAGGAAAGATTCCTTTAAAGGGATACTGCTAGGAACCTAGCATTTTATACTAAGTCTAGCCTGTCACACAGGGGCTACAGCTTGCTTCCGCAAAAGCTTGCTGAAGGAGCTGTCTCAACAGATCTCCAGTAGCAACACCCTGTTTAGATAGGTATCCGAGGATACATGGGTGGAGTGGCGCCCAAGATGAACGGGGGCTTTTACCAGCTCAAGAAAGGGCACGAACACAGCAACCGCGCGAAGCCCTCACCATATAGGATTTTATAAAGAACGCAGAGTACTAGCGTGCGAACTTACCACAGTGTTGGATTTCAGAAAGTGTGCAAAGACTTCACGTGCACACTTACCATATCATGGATTTTCAAATACTGTTCTAAGGAAGGGCTCTCGTGGCACTCTGATAGAGTAGCTCATAGATGGAATGGTGCATCTCAAAAAAGTATGTTTGAGAGTCATCAACTCGATCTGTGGAAATAATGCTGGAGTGCTCTGGGAAAAACAGTGAACTCAGTCTCATATATGAGAGAGGAGAACTCCTGAATACAGAGAAGCACGCTCATAGGCGACCCTTCTTGGAAAGGGGAGCGCTGCTAAACTACCACGAGAATCGCCCGAATAGCCCTTCATGTTGAGGGAAGCGATGCTTGAGGTGTATAAACAAATACACACTGGCTGAATGGAGCCCAAGGAACCAAGGTCTAATCATCTCAAGAAAGGGAACGAGGCGGAGCGCGTAACCCTTACCATACAGGATTTCAGAAAGTGCGCAGAGTCTTGCGTGCACACTTACCAATACGTGGATTTTTAGAAAGTGCGCAAAGTGTTCACGTGCACACTGACCACCATGTGGCTTTTAGAAAGTACACAGAGCTTAGCGTGTGTACCTAAAGGTTCCTAAGCATCGCAGAGGTGCTGAACCGCACGGGAGAGGCAAGCTCGAATTTTATAAACCTTTAGCGAGGGGAGCATCACCTGAGGCAGCATATACAAGAAGACTTCTGTAACTGCCACCTTCACTTCCCGCTGGATGCGACAGCACCTAAGCGGCCAGGAGACCCCTCAGGGTGACCTGGCATGCATCCATGAAATTCCCTGCAGTGCTGTGCCAGGCCTGATGATCCAGGAGGCTCCCGCAGAAACCTGTGATCTCAGCCGCCTAATACCGGAACATGAAGCCGGATGGCTGGTGCTGACGAGTGTTTAGTAAACACTGTAACTGAGCACTGCAAAAGAAACTCACAGAGTTTATTAGTAGACACATAACCACCAGCAATTTACAAATAAGTATATACAGAAAGGGTTATTTTTTATACTCCCACCCTCCTGCACTGGAGCCCCGCTCAAGGGGCGCCTCCTTTTAGTCCGGACCATCAGTAAGGTGGTTGCTATGAACATAGAACCAGCCAAAAACATTATAGGTCCAGCATAGGAGACTGTTATGCGTTAGAGGTTTCCACCTAACCTCGATCAGGTGGAGAGCTGGTGGTTACAGGGGAATTAGGAAGGGGAGGATAAAAGCAGAAGTTAAAAATCCCTAAAGGGAACGAGTAGATACCTCAGTATCACTCTGACTCAGACGAGAACGCTGCCTCGTCTGGATCACATCCCTTAGGTTCTGCTTACCCCCTTGTGACCCACAATTCCTCTTAACCCTGCCCGCAGGTGGGGGAGGAGCGTGAGTCGCGACACTAGCCTTCTGTGCCCGTCTTTGATCCTCAGATCGAGACAGGCCAGGACCCCTATGTTGTTCCGGGCTCAGACCTGGACCTTCGTGGAACGAAGAATCTGAAAGCAGCGGAGTGCGCCTTCGTCTCCCCGAACTTCTCGATCACCGTCTCAACGGAAATACCGAAAAGTTCAGAAGGCGAAACCTGAGCATCGAGAAGAAAGCCTTTTCTTTCTTCCCGATGTCTGCCAGGTTCATCCACAGATGTCTCGCCGCCACCACCATGGCCGCCATAGTCCTGCGCTTGGCAGAGGTGGCCTGCTTGGTAGCCCGGAGAGAGGCCTGTGGTGCGGCGCGGCTCGGCTACCTGATCAGGAAAAAGGCCTTCGCCTCTATCCAGGTCTCTCAGCAGATCAGTCTGATATGCTTGAAGCATTTATTTTGTAATAAAGCCACAGCCTGACCTGGTGCTGCGTATGCCTTGCCCGTTAAGTCAAGATGCATTGCTTGAAGGGGCTTAGATGGCAAGGAGGGAGATTAAGAGAGGATGTCTCCCCCGCAGAATGAAAGCTCTTTCTGCAGGGGGCATCCTCTCATAGCCGTTTTTCCCGCGCATCGCCTCGATGTCGGCAAAACTCTTATGCTGAAACCAATGGATGCGAGAAGAAAACGGCCTCTTTCATTTCCTTTCGATCTCTGTATGGAGATCAGGCAGAAATGGAAGGCTCACCTGAGCTGGAGGGCTATGGTCGGAAAGATAACGCTCATCGAGGTGCGATCCATAAACTCCAACAGCTCTACATACGCAGGGCAGGAGAATTGAGAAGGCTCAGCCTCAGCTTCTTCACCATCCTTAAATATCTCCTGCTTTTCCTGGGTAAAAACCCAGCAGAGCACTAACCTCAGTATCAGAAAGTGTTAAAGATATAACATCATCCTCCCGAGGCTCTCTCTCAGTCCGCCGCCATTTTGAGCGCGAAAGGGAAAGTCCCTCTTTAAACCATTCAGACAGATCCACCTGAAATTCTCACGAGCTCATTCTCCTCCGTGCCTCAGCAACGGCGGGTCCTGAACCGCGGGAAGCAGATGACTGCCTTTTTTTTTTTTTTTTTTTTTCGGAAAGAGAGACGAACGAGAGCGGAGCTTTTTTCTTGAAAAAATGCTCACAATGCACGCAGATTGCCTCCTCAAAGACATCGGGTGCGTGCTCTTTACCCAAACAAATCACGTAAAGATCGTGTGTGTCATCGGGTGTCAAATAACGCCGACACGGATGCATACATTGTCTAAACGCTTGCTAGTAGTCGCCATGATAGACAGAGAAAAGAGCGCTCTTACCGGTTCTTTCAGATGCACGCTTCAAACAAAACAGTCAGTGAAGACGAAGAAGAGAATGACGTGTTTTCCCGATGCCTGTTTTATAGTCGCACCGGTAGTGACGTCAGAGGCTGTCGCCGGCCAACTCGTTGGTGTTTTTTCATTTGTATGCTTCAGACACGGGTCACGACGAGGTGTTCCCCCATAGCAACCCCTAGAGGACGCAGTTCGAAGTTCCCTTGAAAGGGAACCAGATAAGGAGTCCTAGATCCAAAAACCACAAATGAAAGGCAAAGCAAGACAAGGCACAGGAAAACAAGAAAATAAAACTCAGAAACACGGAAACTGGAAAACATTACAGGCTAACAATACTCAGTAGTGTGAGAGAGAGAGTGTGTGTGTGTGTGTGTGTGTGTGTGTGTGTGTGTGTGTGTGTGTGTGTGTGTGTGTGTGTGTGTGTGTGTGTGTGTGTTTTTGTGTTTTTTTGTTTTGTGTTTTGTGTGTTTGTGTTTGTTTTGATATGAGACAGCTGTGAGCTGATGAGTCCAGTCAAAGGATTATGGGAAATGGAGTCCGGGGTAAGTGACATAGGTATGGGATGGATTGCTCTCTAGAGGAGCTCATGAGTACTCCTGCTAGAGATTGTGACAGAATCTATGCATTTGTGTAAGAAAAATATTCATATTTAAAACTTTATAAACCGTAATCTCTAGCTTCTGCTAACTTTCGTACTCATGTTCACGAGAGTGTGGCATACGTAGCATAGCGTAAGCTCCAGTGAGAATATGCTAGTCTCACGAGAACCAAGTTTTGTTTACTGCTAAGGAAAACCAGTCTCCTCTTGGCTGATATTGATTTTTTATTTTTTTTTATCTTCTTTTTGTGTGTGTGTGTATGGGGTGGGGGGGGGGTCTTTTTACAGTACCATTAGCACCAACTCAATTTTGTATCCACTTGAAGTCACCTGCTTTCAAATGAACCAAATGTGTTTGTGCATGCTCTCTGGTGATTGTAGCCAATCACAGGCATCTCTGTTGAAAGCAATGGCCAATCAGTGTTTACTGTAGGTTAGACAGAATCCATTATAAACTATTTTTTGTTTTTGCAAGTTTACATAGTTATGAATGAATGACAAACTTGAGTGTAAAAAATTATGTGAGTGAATCTGCCAAATTGTTCCACGATTGACGGTGATAACTTTAACACTGGACAGAACTGTCTGAAAAGCCGAAGTCTGAGTAAATTCAGAGTAACAAAACTACAGCATCAGCAAGTCTGTGTTGGTTGAATATATTTAGCAGCTTCTACAGTTAAAGATAAATCTTAAAGCACTCTTTCTGATGAGTCCTTTATAAGTTTTTAAATTAAATCTAAAAAATTAAAAAATATTGAATGCATTATTTAATTATTATGCCATTTAAAATTAATTTAATTTGTAGTTAACTAGTTAAGTATTAAAATAATTAACCCTTCTAGGCTGTTGGTGTCTGTGCTTATGTGTTTATTTATTTATTTTTTAAATGAGACTTTGGACTGATTAACTTTTTAACTTGTAAAATAAACTCTGAAAATATCTTGCTTGACAGACCTTTTCTGTCATTTGTCATTTCAGGCATTTAACAAAAAACTCATTTAAAAAAATCCCATCAGCACAAAGGAAACAGAAAGTGCTAAAATTCTAATTTGTTTCCAGGTTTTAACCTACAAAATACATCATACCTGCTGAACTCAAGACTTGAGAAGAATATCGAGCACAAGTCATATGGACGACTTTCATGATGATTCTATGTTTTTTTTTTTTTTTTTTTTTTGTCCTTTTGTAGCTTGACAGCCTCTGGTCACCATTTACCTTCATTGCATGGAAAAGAGCAATGTGAACATGCTGCAAAATTTCTTATTTTGTGTTCCACAGAAGTTTTTTTTTTTTTTTTTTACTTTTACTAATTTGCACCTGTGATGTTCTCAGCCTTACCTGATCCTTCCTGTTTTTGATTTCTTCTAGCTGCCGAAGCCTTGTTTTTGTCTACGAAAACATTTGGTCCGACTCTGAGTTTTGCCTTCTTTATTTGACAAGATGTCTTGAATTATAGAAAAACAAACACTATTCATCAGTAGTACAGGATGCCAATCTCAACGATGCACAGGGTGAGCAACAACATCTCGCACAGTACGCTGAAGCAATGTTCTCATGGAAACACTGATTTGGGCCGTTTTTCTAGCCCTCCACCCACAATCCCGTTCACACACAAGTTGTGAGGTAAGCCTCTGTGTGCTGACGCGATGGATCAAACTCCTGGCCCTCAGCGGGTGTTTGTTCCCTCACACAGATATAAGAGAATCTGTTTGCGTTAGGGATCACATGGAATTACTCTGCGAGTTTGTAATATTGCCAGGCTTTTCCCGCACTTCATGATAGATGACTTGACTCGCTCTTGCTCACTGTCTGTCTGCCTGATTTCCGCTGAGTGTAAATAATGAAGTGCTCTGGTTGGCCGAATTTATTTTTTGACCTTTCTACCACACATTTTTTTCCAAAACAAAAGGCAAGGGATTTTCCCAAGCCTGGATCAGGGTGTATGTTTGTGTGAGGTCGGAATATAATTTATAAGTTCTCGTTAAGTCAAATCGAGAGAGCTTGTTTTGAATGTGATAGTACATTTCCTTTCATTGGACTAAGTTGTATCCCTTCATAGGAGCAAAAGGCACATCTTTGATTGGTTAACAGTGCTTTGGGCCTCTAGAGACTCCTTTCATCTCAAAGAAACTGTGTTGTTACATACACTGTGTTGTGTATGCTAAAGAGTAATGCTTTGCTCAGCCATGCAAGTGACAGATATCTGGCCATTTACCCATGTGCTTTTTGATCATGGATACCATTAATGAAAACAACAGCTTTGTTCTGTCCAAGTTTCTAAATGACAAATTTTATTGAATGCATTTAACAGTGTAAGTTTCCATTTGATCGTTTGTCTATGTCCATGCAGTTTACAGACTCAGTGGTTCATTCAATCTCTTCCTCAGACTTTATATGCAGGACTGTAGCTAAAAACTCTGGGAGCCCTGAGTGTTTTTTTAGCTGTATCCTTGTGTTTAAATGCATGATCCTAAATCAATTATGCCTAGCACTTTAAAATGTGTTATTTTATCCAGCAAAGGACCTAAACTGTAATTTCTGAGAAAAACCTGACAAAAGCCCTGTTTGGACGGTAACTGTTACTTATGGGAATGTAAACTATTTTTCAGTATTTACAGGGGTTAGCCAGTGATTCAGTGTTTTTCTTCCTCCACCCACATAAAAAATCCTCAGCTGAATTATCTACTGTTTATACTAACACCAATTGCCGTCTGAATCCACATCTCTGAGTTTACAAGAAAGGATCGATTCAAAATGAACTGTTTAAATCCTTTTTGACCACTGCTAAGCACCGTATGGTAACTGCTGCACTTCACTCTAATTTGCATGCAAAAAAAAAGATATACACTTTTATTACTGAAATACTGAAAAGTATTTACTAGAACAGCATTTCATCACCACTCCACAACAGCGAGAGGGAGAAGAAAAGCACATACACATTTGAAATGGGCCATTATTATGGCAGCAACAGGTATACAATACAATTCTAAAATATGTATTATATACACTTATATACATTAAAAATATAACACAAGCAGCTTTTATTTTTACCTACTGTAGACAATAGGTTGCTGATTTTTGCTAATTTCCACTTCTTGATTAGTACAACTGTGAAAGTGATTTAAATATATATTTTTTAAAAATGTGATTTAAACCACATTGATCAAATTTGCTCTTATTTTTTTTTTTCTCAAAAAATTGCTGTGCTTGTTTAGCAAGAAGACAGCAGTGTCAGTGACTATGTTTACATGCACATCAATATTCCAAAGTTTATTTAGAATTTGGCAATATTCTAATTAGTCATGTAAATGCCACAATCCGATTCTCCCGAATTAAAATTCTGATTTCCTTAATTCTGATGCCAGTTCAAATTAATGATTGTATGACCTATTCCGTTTATTGTGTGAGTCATTTTTGAAGGCTAGAAATGTTTGAGTCCTTATTATTAAATTATTGTAAAAAAGTACTAATATTGAGAAAAAGTATTAACATTATATTCAGAATATGGTTGCAACCTAAATATAGGTGTGCATGTAAACATAGTCAGTTTATATCAATTGAAATATTAATTGAGGTAAAATATAAAACATGATATCTGAGAAAATCAAGGTAAATATCACTCGTGGAAGAGATTTGAGACTCCTAGTAAATTATAATGAGAGTATTGATGAGAATCCAGAAGAAACTGAAGCTATACTTCAAGGCGCAAACAGTCGCACAAAACTGTATAAACATTCAGTGACAGCTTTGTTGATTATAACAGGATGAGAGCGTTCTAGTATTTGTCTTGTTTTGGTTGCTTTTTCTCTATAATTTATTAAAACTAGCAATAGTTTGTTTTTCATGCTGCTCAGAGGTCCAGAGTGACGTTGAGTGTTTAATCACAGATGTAAAACAGCTTTAGGAAATCATCTGGTTTCTTCGCCTAAACAGTAGATGAGCTTTTGTTTTCAGTGAGCTTGAATAAAGCACCCTGGTTTGTTTTTGAGCTCTCCCGATGCTTTCTATTTATGGAAGAGAATCTTCAAAGATCAAGGAGATCAAGAAAAACAGGGTCATATTATACAGATCTGGCCTGTGCTGTAGAAGCATGAGATTCTGTAAAAACTGATTCTTGTTATTTACCCTGCAAGTCAAACATCTCTGATGCTGAGCTGGATTTGTATTACGTGTCCCTCTCACTTGTGTAAGTCCATGCTCCCTACGTACCTAAACTTTGATAAAAAACAGGAACAGTGTCACCCCGACCCAATGCACCAAGCACACTCCAGTGCCTCAGCTGAGTCAATAGAAGGCCCAATATTTTTTTAATGACACTTAAAGTTGTTTATGTGAACTAAGGCCCAAAATGAGTCTGGTCCTAAGGTCCAGAATTCCTTGCCGAACACCTGTGGCACCTCACAGCGGGACTGGGACAGGAAACAGGTGGCAAACACAGTCTTGCATCATTTTGTCCATTCTCGGAGTGGAGCTCAGCAGGAGTGTGCTCACACCATAAATATACAGTAATCACATGGTTTAATATATAATGCAAATTCCTTTTGGTGTGCACTAGTGATTTTCAAGCTTTTTCTCAGAGGTCCCATTTTTTAATGCTTCCAACACGTTTTTATTTTTATTTTTGAAACCTCTGTTTTATACATATGTCCACACATACGTTTTTAATAGAATTTTGCTTCATTGGATTTCTGTTGACTAAAGTCCAAAGATAGGCAAATGTTCAATTATATGGAAATATGTAACTATATATTGATTTCAAAAGAAGTATTTTGTCTATTGTACTCATCTGCCATATGCCTTTACATTATCTTCATGTGGGGGCTTTTCCCATTAAAAATTACTTTGCATAACATCTATTTAATTTGCTTTTTATTATTTTTTTAGACATATTTGTGCTTTTGTCATCACTTTTATATTCACATTCCTATTTATACATTTGTAGAGTAAATCAAAATGTACATTTGACAAATGAATTGGCATATCATGTATTTAATTTGACCAATCAATTTCTAGAACTGAATTTTTTCTGATTTGGTGAAATATTTTGTCATAGGTTGCTGTACATTGTTTATTCATATTTGAGTTATATTTCATGATATCAGAAAACATCTTAGGCTCTTTGCGCTTTTTGTCACCTTAATATTCACATACCATCTTTTAATTGAAATTTAATCTGCCTGTAATGTAATTGTAATATCCTTGAAAGTGTGTCTGTGGGCAACCAGTGTTGAGTTTTACTTCTGGGCTTGTTAAATTAACAACCCACTTAAGAACATTAGGCCCTTTAAGGAGGTGTCCTATAACATGTAAAATGTTTTGGCTGTGTAAGTTTTCGGGAGCTGTGTGTGGTCTGTTCGAAAACATCTTTCAAGCGGGCACAGCTTTGCCAAAAACAGCATTCACGGAAGCGTTTATGCTGGTCATTGTTAGATAGGAGTACGCCAGCCAGAGTTCTGTGAGTAAGTGAGCGAGTGAGTAATTGGTAAAGAACCCGTAAAAGAGGAAAATGAGACCTACTGTACAGTGGCACCATAGCATTCAACACACTGTTCCAAAACATAAAGTACTGCCTTCTAAAGCAGCATCTGAAATGAAAGCTCATTTTGAACACTGTTGATAGGCAACAAGTCCTCACGTATCATACAAGTAGCACTTCTCACACAAAGACTCGAATTACAACTGATTTCAAGCAGGTTGCTAAGCATGTGATACTTTGAGCATACAGTACAAATGCTAGGTAAAACAGTTAATTTTCGATAAGTTAAAATGTGTTTTCGTTATTTGATGAGTTATAAGTATTTGTTATAAAGATTTATCTCACTTTGTTCAAAATCTTGGATTTCATTTTGCAGTGCATTCTGGGTTTGCATTCTCTGTGAAAAATACATGCAATATCAACCCAGGCTCTTTGGAAATACATGGCTGTGGTGACATTTCTGCAAAATGATATGTTGTTTCTTGCACTTTTTAAAATGTCCAGTGAGTGGTGCAAAAAGCATGTTAATTTTTGTCCAAATCAGATGAACATCAGGCAACATTTTATTACGTTGATTGCAGTATGTATTGCAGCAGTTCGGAAATGAACGTACCACCAACACGAAACCCTACCTTATACCTAACCAATAGTGTTAACAAAAGCAAACATGAGATAAAAATATCCATTTGCTGGAGAAACCATACCATTCTAGCTTGATGCTACAAGTGCAGTGCTGTACCAGGTGCGCTACCTAGCAAGTTTACTATGTTTGAAAAGCCATACATATGGAACTGTTTATGTGTTGCAAATGCCAGACGCTGAATTCATAACATAGTATTGTGCAAGGAACTATGCAGAAATAAGTGTTTATTAATCCATAGTCTGCCCATTTTTTTTTTTTTTTTTTAAAGAAATACAATTTGTTGGTGTTTTACTGCTTCTAGTGTTCATCTCAGCTGGAAATTGCTGTGAATTGTATATACGCAGTAAGTACGTTTTTGGAGTTTTGCAAAAATATATTTAGAGTCATATTTCCAATGATTTTCAATATTGTGTAATATTGGTTTTGAATTCAGCAAAAAGAAGGCATCTTAGGAGGCATAATTATGCAGCTTACTGGCTTCACAACTTGGAGTGCTTGTGATCCCTACGGAGGGAGCTTATAGGTTTTGGAACAGAGCCAGCAGTGACATCTGCTAGTAAGAGCCCTGGGAAATACCTACTGCCCAGAAGTGACATCAGCTTATTTGCTTTGTACTTGGTGAAGACACCTCAGAGCCATCTATAAGACCTGTAATTATCCAGGCAACAACAATCTGAATCAGTGACCCTACAGGACTGTACTGGTCACTGCTGGTATCGCTAGATACAGCTGCACAAAGACTTTCACAATCACTTTACTGGCCCTCATATCCTGTTCAAACTCTCTCCTGATGGCTGCGGGCATTTACATGCTCCATTTGTAATGCTAAAATTATTCAGAGGGATATTTTCTGTTTTCCATATATAGTTCCTTGGTTTCCAGATATTTTGATTTATTGCTCTAGATACTTTTAGGTATTTTAATATGGTGGTATTATTTTACTCTTACTGAACAACATATGTGGAAGAGTGATATGGGTCATAGCTTGGGTGGTTTCAACATATTATATTACGTACAGTTTTATCTTGGGGATTGATGTTATTTGGAGAACAAATGGTGACTTGGTGTTCATAAGGTCTTTTCAAATTGATTCCTACTGAATTTATTAACATGTTAATTACATTGCTTATTTAGACCATATTGATGTTCCACAAAGTATTGAGATCTCTGAAATTATTGAGTACTGAAATCTCTGTGCACAAACAGTTGTCCAAGAAAATAGCTGAAAGTACATTTGAAATGTATACTTGGGCAATGACAACAATGAGCACATTAACATGATAGTCCAGGGTCAGAAAGAGAGTGAGAGTTTGTGATTAAAACCAAATCATGACTATTTTTGATGCAAAAAAAAAAAAAAAACACAAAAAAAAACCTACACTAAATGTAATAGTGGGAATTGACCTTGACATTTTAACATGTGTGTCCTTTTTGCCCAACAGGTCATGGAGGAGACAGATACTCAGATTGCATGGCCTTCCAAGCTAAAGATCGGTGCCAAGTCAAAGAAAGGTAAGACCTGTCCTGGCGTCCCACATCTGAAACATGCTCTGCTGAAGGTGTGTGTGTATATACTAGTTTCTTAGCTGTGGTGCACTAATTTCAGTCAGTCGGAATGAAATCAATTTGATTTGAGATTCAGAAATTTTTGTTTATATGAACTCTGTACTTGGCAGTCCAATTCACATATTTGTTTACACATGGATTACATCTATTCTGAGCAAGATATCGGTGAATGTGCAATGCCCAGTTGTTGCATTCAGAACTGGAAAAAGACACTGTAAAAACGTCACCATATCTACTGCATTTTTGCCTTGATGATGTGCCTGAAGAGAAATTTGACATACCTGTCAGAAAAGCTTTTTAGCAAATATTCAGTATGTTCAGGGTACGTTTACACAACAATGATTGTACTAAAAATCATTTTTCCTTTGCCTTTTTGAAAAGTTTTGTGCACAGACGACAACTTTGTCGAATCGATCCCTGTTCACATGGATCTGTAAAAATGCTGTATTATGCATTGCCAGGCCAGTAATTGGTGATGTCACTTTGTAAAGAAACACTACGAGCCAGCATACATAACAATGGACTGAACACATAATGCTTATGCATGTGATTTCACTGTTTTTACAAATTTTTCATAAAATTTCATACAAATTTTTACTCAGTCTCCTCTGCTTTAAGAAACATACATATCAAGGCCCTGTATGTGTGTGCAAGCTATTTTGGAATCTGATTAAGAAAGTAGTCAGATTCAAGGGTTTACATAGCTAAAATTTTCATGTTAATCAGATTATTTAAGATTTACACCGCCCCTTTCAATTTGATCAAAATTTCATTCAGTTTACATGAATTATCAATCTGATTATTAATGCATAATCCGATTGCATGTAAATGTACCTACAGTACTGTTTAGCATTCAACACTCTTGCTCTTTTTTCACTGGAATTTGTCTTATCGAAGTGTTACATACATGGTGTGGTTGCAAAACAACATTTTAAATATCTTCACATAGTCATCACTGACAGTATCTTGGCTTCAGGGTCAGAGGGATCCTTTTAGTAGTATCTCAGCATTGGCTACCCTGATTATGGGCATCTTTTGTCTAAGTTATCATAAGAAGAGGACAACTTGCACTTTGGATTATCAGTTCTGTTTTGAGAATATGTTTGTTTTGAATATCATCATATTTGCAGTGTTTCAGTGGATATTCATGAGAGGTTTGCACTGGGCTGCTGTATTTGTTTGGAATCTTCAGAAACTTTGGTTCTTCCTATTTAATGCTGTACCTATTAAACTTTGGCACATAACTCAACCTGAACTACTGCTATAGAAAAATGAATTATTTTGCTACAGGAAATTGAATGTGGAAATGAATGATTAAATGATGTGGCTTTTTGAGAAGAGGTGAGCTATTGCTTTTCTAAGCATTCAGACTTACAATATTTGACTCTTTAAACCTGGAAAAGTAAGCAACCACCCAGAACAAGCATGCACTGCAAACACAAAGCAGTTTGTGAGAATATGTAGAAGTCTTGTTTATAGTGGTTTCTCATCTGAAACATTTTGCTAAAATGTTTAATGTTAAAACATCTAGCAGAGGTTTTTAAGATGTTTATGACTTATGTGAATTTGCTCTTTTTAATAGATTTTGACTACTTCTTACATTACCGTTCAAAAGTTAGGATAAATGCAGACTTGATGAGGATAAGAGATTTTTTCAAAAATATTAAGTTTTACCAACCAAATTTTTAAATAATAAAGTACAAAGTACCAAACATATCATATTACATGTATTTTGGACCTGCATGCCATTGTTTTGACATATACTATGATTTTTTGAAAATAACTTTATTCTTGGATTTATGGATTTAACTGGTAAACCAAGAAGCAATTGCAATACCATGGTATTACCATCTGAAACATCACTGTACCATGGTACTACCACAGCACTTAAGGGTACAATTCAATGTTTTCCAAATGATGCATTAACACAGAGGTCACAGCAAACTACTGGTGAACTTTGCTGAGCTTAATTTGATGCTGAAATATTTTCTAAGCCATAGTGTCAATCAAATATTTATTATGCAATTATAAGTGCATCATTTCTTTTTAAAGTTTTAACAGCTCATGGCAACAGTCATGTTCATGTAATAACGTCGCGATCAAGAGGACGGAATGCAAACAATAACAACAACAGCTTGGCCATTCCAAACAAATATCGGATCAGGTTCATACAAGTTAATAGTGCTAACAATACTGTATGTTTTCATGGTCACGGCCCAAATCAAAGGCCATTTGCATTCCTGCGCATGGTTTATGTTGGCTAGCCGCCATGTGCATTGCCTGCACTGGCAGAAATGTTACATAATCTTTTGCAGTTATTTGGTGACTGCATGCAGCAAACATCCCAGCTAATTAATGATGGAAAACACATGCCCGGTTCTGACATGTGGACCACACCAGGCCCGGCTTAGCCCGTGTGGCCTTCAGGGATCTGTTGTTTCCTGTGGGTCTGTCTGCAGCTTATTACGACAGTTTGGAGGTGTTGATCCTGTGCAACGGCTCTGGAACAAAACAGGCTCCGGTCAGCTCGATAGCACAGCATGCGACTGAGCCAACAGCCTTGACCTTGGGTCCGCCTCTGAGGCACGTAGAAAGTGATGTGGTGGGTGTATGTGATTGTTCAGGAGCAGAGATGTTTGTAGTTCAGGGCATTGAATGTGCTAGCCCTAAACTAATCTACTTTATTCAGATATCTTTTAACAGAAAAGAAGTATGTGAACATATAATTCCATGTTAACAAGCCCATGACATTATCATTTATGTGACTTACATAAATTAACCTATTTTTATTGCATGTAGTGTATATATATATGTGTGTGTGTGTGTGTGTGTGTGTGTGTGTGTGTGTGTTTTTTTTTTTTTTGTGTGTGTGTGTATATGTCTGTGATTACATGAAGAAACAGATGAAACTGAGACAAACTAAATCCTAAGCAATTAGAAAACACTCTCTTCACCCTAAATGTGTGTCATTCACTATCTTAAAAACTTGCCTTTACAATACATATGGGCAATCTGACCAACTTGATTAGAATATGATTATATGAATATGATCCTCATAATCAAACTGTATTTGCAAATTTGCAATTGCATATGTATTGTATTGTGCACATCTGTCCTCTAGCTCTCTTTTATTAGTAAATTATGCAGGAAAAACTTCCTTAATGAAAATCGTATTTATAAATCAAACCCATATGTGACGTTTAACAAAAGTAGAACCATTTGAATTCTTTCCGTAAAGGAATTTAATTATGATTGAAGCTGAACAAGTATTAAAAATCAGCCATGAAACAGATGAACTTGAACCTGCCAATGTTTTATTACATTGTAGGCACTGTGACAGTTCAGAAATTAAATGAAGTGGCGTTAAATGGTTAATGTTCTATTGCATTTGAAAATAACATTCTAACTAAACTGAACCCAATAAAGCTAACCAATAGTGTTAAGAAAAGCAAGCATTTACTGAAACAACCATGCCGTTTTAGCTTGATTCTACAAGTCTTTGAACTCTTTTAATGAAAGTGCGATGCTGTAACCGGGTGAGCTACTGAGCAAGTTTACTTCATCAGAAAATCCACAAATATGAAGCTGGTTATGTGATACAAACTTCAAAATGTATAGTTTACATATCACGCACTATGGTAAAATCGTTTGAGGATTTCCCAGTGAACCTATGTTGGTTGTCTTCATTCTTTTTACACTGAACTATTTTTCACTATAAGCATCATTACTGGAAACAGCATTTGAGCATTTTATTTGTCTGCCAAAAATAGAAGATTAGTTACAGTTAAATATTTTCGTCTGTATGCTAGGCACGTCTCTTGGTGGCTGAAAGTGCAAAGTAATTTCAGAGCCTCAACAGTTTAATAATGACAGATACTTTGCAGACACATTCACAGGCTCCTAAGAGTCTCTGGAACCCTGAATCATCTGGGATGGGACCAACACCCACAGCTATGTGCTATTATCTCTCGCCTCTATTGGCCAAAGAGCCATCACAACTAATGCAGTCATCATCGCTTTCGGATGGGCCCTAACTGGAATGCTAGGAACTAGAAATGGCCCTGAAATGCTGAAGTGTGTTAAAAGTAGAAATGCAGCTTGCGGTATATTTATGTGGCTCCTGAGGATGCATTCCATTTGTGCAGAGTCTGAGCAGACGTAGGGTTTTCATCTTGGTCTCTGAAGTCTCTTGTTGTCTGTTTCACTCATTTGCCATCGTAAAGCTCAGGTTGATACTCCCCAGACCTTCAGAGAGCATTGTCACAAAAAAGGTTGTCTTTAATTTACTCTGAAAGGCTTTGCTTCTTTCAGAGTAAATATTCTGCCTGTGTACTGTATGTTGACATTAAATCAGAATGATGTCCTCTTTGTTGCATCTTAGCAGTATGCAGTGAATGTCCTGTTCTAAAATTAGCAACATTTAATTTATTGCTGGATCTTTTCAAGTCAACATGGATTCAGAATGTACTCTGTATTTATTTTGTTAATGCACGTTCATGGTCTTTTTAAATGCAAAATCTGTGAATGTTATTGTAAAAGAAAAAAAATGCTGGCCTTTTTTATCTTTCTTGAAAACTCCTTACAGATGGATATCACTGAGAACTGCTATTGGTCAACCTCTTGTCACATAGAAACCACTTTTCACAATGAAATCATGATGCAATCTTGTGGCGTAATTTATTGTATTATTATTATTTTTTTTTTCTGGTTGAATATCCTGTTTTACTCGCAAAATAAATCATATTACAAAAAAAAAAAAAAAAACATATATTGTAAATGCTGCTTTTTTGACTTTAAAGGTTGATTTGATATTTTATTTAAAACAGTCAGTTTAAATGGAAGCAACAATAATAAGATAATAAGATGCAGACTGATATCTGATATCTGAAAGTCTCACTTACACTAACTCACTAACATTAAAATTAAATAAAATGCCAAAAACTAGATTAGCTGGTTGGCTTAAAATCAACCAACTGGGTGAAACTGGATAAAAAATAAAAATACACAATCATTCAAAAGTTTGCCAGTTCACATATTTGGGTATTACTATATTTCCCTCTATGCATCTTATTTCTAATTGTAATTATAAATTTCTCCTGAATAAGATAAAGGAGGACTTAGATAGATGGTCCCCCTTATGTTTAGCTCTTCACGGAAGAATATCTACAATTAAAATGAATGTGCTCCCCAGGGTTAATTTCTTATTTTCCATGTTGCCTCTTCCTCCGCCTGAACATTTTTTCAAGGAGCTTAATACGGCCATTTCTAGGTTTATATGGATGAAGAAAAAACCCAGAATCCGACTTAAGACGATGCAGCGTAAGAAATTAGATGGAGGTCTGTCCTTGCCTAATTTTGAATTATATAATTTAGCCTTTCAAATAAGGGGAATCAGAATCTGGGTTAATTCAGATTCTCCGGTTCCATGACGAGTTCTGGAAGCGAATATTATCCATCCAGTTCGATTACAGGATCTCCCCTTTTCAGGTATTTCAAAATCCTTAAAGAAAACTTATGGACCAATTATTGAATATTTACTTGATGCATGGAAAAAGGTTGAGAAAATAATGGGTGGACCTTTCTTATATACTAAGACAACTCCTTTATTATGGAGACAGATTAGTCTCAAATATAATTCACGCAAAAAACACGATTCACACATGCGTAGACAATTTCACATGCATGAAACCTAATTCACGTACACACAAAAAAAAATTCACGTGCGTGAAAAAAAATATATATTCACAAAAAGCAATTCACATGCGCAAAATAAAATTATATATTCATAAAATACATTTCACAAATGCAAAACACAATTCGTAGATATACAACTGTGCACATAAACCTTTGAATGTTTAAAATGTACGAGTGTCTGAATGTACAAATCGTCATTTACTACGAATCCACTCGGATTTGTGTGTGTGTGTGTTTTTGAGACTTTCCTGGCAGAGCTCTCTTCCCACGTGGGTCTGTCGTACTCTTTAGCCAATCAGATGCGAGCTTACCATTCAACCAATCATATCATAAGCCACCGAGAGTGCATTCAGAAGCTCGCAGGCAATCGGGGAGACGTCAAGAGAGAAGCCCATAGAAGCCCTGGCGTTACATTTTAAAATACTATACAAAATAATTAATCAGAATACTTACTCCTGCTCACTCACGCCAAAGAACTCCCCGCTCAAGCTCGCCGTCTCTGCAAGATTATCGATGGCAGTTTGCACGCACAGCTACTAGAAGATTTACATCTGTCAGACAGGTTGCTGACGTCATCAAGCTTAGTTTGAGTCTGCGCGTCAGAAACGGAAGTTCTAAAAATCGCTAAAAATGGGCTTCACTTGTCTCAATTGAGTTCCAATTGGGTCGCTGTGTCCATTTCTTTTACTGTCTATGGGATTACTGATGTAAAGGCTTAATTTCTGTTCTAATTAATCCATATTGCGCAAAAGGTGCGCAGAATCGTGCTCCTTGAATGCACTCTCAGTGGCTTATGATATGATTGGTTGAATGGTAAGCTCGCATCTGATTGGCTAAAGAGTACGACAGACTCACGTGGGAAGAGAGCTCTGCCAGGAAAGTCTCAAAAACACACACACACAAATCCGAGTGGATTCGTAGTAAATGACGATTTGTACATTCAGACACTCGTACATTTTAAACATTCAAAGGTTTTTGTGCACAGTTGTATATCTACGAATTGTGTTTTGCATTTGTGAAATGTATTTTATGAATATATAATTTTATTTTGCGCATGTGAATTGCTTTTTGTGAATATATATTTTTTTTTTTTTCACGCACGTGAATTTTTTTGTGCGTACGTGAATTAGGTTTCATGCATGTGAAATTGTCTACGCATGTGTGAATCGTGTTTTTTGCGTGAATTATATTTGAGACTAATCTGTCTCCACACTTTATGGCATAATAACCGTTTATGCACTGGCAACAAACCCTTTGTTTTTAAAACTTGGTCTGATGCTGGTGTTCATACACTGAATGACATTTATTGTGATAATGGCCTCAAGTCGTTTCAGGACTTAAGTGCAGAGTTTTCTTTACCTGGATTCTCATTTTTTCTATATATAAGACTGAGGTCAGCTTTAAAGGCCTACGCCGTTCCTTGGGCCACCAATGTGCTCTCTCATCCTTTGTGGGAGTGGTTGAACATTGATACTCCTTCTAGTGGTTTAGTTTCTAAGATTTATAATTCTATCCTTTTACTGCAGTATACTTATATTCCAGCTATCCACTCCTGGGAAAGGGATGGTCTTGCTCAACCTGATTGGGATGTGGTATGGGCCAGATGTTTTACTGCTTCTAAAAATCTTGCACATCAGATGATACATTATAAATGTATTAATAGAGCCTATTTCACTCCCAGTGTATTATACAAAATGAAGGTTAGATCTGATCCTTACTGTCATTTATGTAATAAATCTACAGTAGTCTCTTACTTGCACATGTTTTGGGAATGCCCCGTGGTGGTTCCTTTTTGGAAAACTGTATGTTCTGTTCTTTCAGATTTTATGCATTTAGATGTACCTTGAGATCCCCTACTTTTTCTATTGTTAGACGATTCCAGTCTCCAGTTGAATGTTCATCAAAAAAGGACCTTATCAGCTGCAAGTATGGCTGCCAAAAAGACTATTTTGAAATTATGGATAGAACCATCCACTTCCATAACTTTCATTTGGCTGTCATACTTCAGAGACATTGTCTTGCTGGAAGGTACCACTGCCAGGCTCAACGGCGCAAAGGACAACACTATTCGGAGTTGGACAAATGTGGCTGCGATGTTGCTAGAAAGGCTGAAAAGTTGACATCCCTACTATGCTTTTCTGACTTTTATCACCATCACTTTTATTTTTCTTCTTCTTTTTCTGTACAAGTGGACTGCTTCATGGCATCTGTTTGTGCATAGTTCTTCTGAACCGTGAACTGTGATTTGTTTCTGAAAGTGAATAAATCTGAATAAAAATGTTGATCATAAAAAAAGTTTGCACACCAAGGCTGCATTTATTTGATCAAAATACATTAATATATTATTTATCAAAAATACAGAAATAGTGTGAAACAGTATTACAATTTAAAAGAACTGTTTTCTATTTTAATAGATTTTGCAGTGTCATTTATTCCTGATACAAAGCTGAATTTACAGCATCATTACTCTAGACTAAAGAGTCACATGATCCTTCAAATCACTCTAATATGCTGATTTGCTACTCTAGAAACATTTCTCATAATTATCAAAATTTAAAAAAAAAAAAAAAGTTGTCCTGCTTAATATTTTTGTGGAAACCATGATTTTTCCAGGATTCTTTGATTAACAGCAAGTTTTGTAACATAAATGTCTTTGCTGTCACCTTTGATGCATCCTTGCTGAGAAAAAAAAAAAAAATTATTTTAATTATTATTTTATGAGGCCCTGCTCCAAAGCAGAGCTTAATTCCATTGCCAGAATTACATTTAATTTAATTAAATATAAAGTGTGTGAATCATGGATTAATATACCCCAGAATTGTTCATCCTGGGATAAAATGACTCTGGATTAACAGTTTGTGTAGAAATTGTGAGAAGCCCATTAGTGATTAGATTTTTGCACATTTCCTGGATTGGCTTCTCTGTCACTGGTGCAGTATCTTTTCAAAAGGTACACTTCTATACTTTATTTAATCCTAAATGGTGCATAAGTACCTTAGAGGTACATATTAGTACTTTAATTAAAAGTAAAAATTATCAGTTCAGCTATACTTAAATTATTGATTTAAAATGCCCTAAAAATGTGAAAACTCATGTCCAACACAGACTTCGCTGCCCCCTCTGCCCGGGCGATGCCATCTTCTCACACACAAAGACCCAGCACCTGGCTGACATTTCTGACTCGCCCTCACTCCTAGCCCATCTTGGCCAGTCCAACTCTGAGCGCTGAATAAATCTCAGGCTGCTGTATGAAGAGATTTATAGGAGGACAGAACAGAACTCCCACCGGCCTGCTCTTAAAGGGGGGCAGCAGCTGTAAAAACAGTCCGAAGCACTCCGTTCTTCCAGTGCTTATCACCCGGTCCACCACTCTGTTGCATCAGACCAGGCTCTTGTCTCCATGGAGAGCTGTTTCTTCCTTTAAATTAACATATTTGGCTCTTTTGTCAGCAGATTTTGGATACAATAGACTCACCCTCTTGATCCCAAGGAAATAAATTTCTTCCCAGAATGACTTTGTTACAGTGTGAGGAGCAAATGAGACGTTACCATAACAACAGATGTGAGGAACATTGGAATTTTATGGCTCCAACAGGATTTTATAGATACAAAACAAGTTCTATAAAAAAAGTTCCATAAATGTATTCACTAAGTTAGAGTTACTGCAATGAACTTTAAATAATACACAGGGAAATTAGTGCTCATGTTGTTATTTCTCACGCTTACTACAGGTAAATAGAAATGTAAATAAAGAATTTTATGTTTCATTTTTATTTTTACAATACATTTCGCATTGTACTTTAGTTTTAAAATATTAAACTTAGGCATAATTATTTGATTTGTACTATTTTAATTAATTATTTTGTTAATCTCACCAACAATACTATAGATTATTTTGCTTAAATTTTGCTTTGGATAATTATTTTAATTTGAAATGTATACTTTATGAGAATATAAAGAATCTAATATAGTAAACCTCTTTCTTATAATTTTATTTTATTTTATTTTATTTTATTTTATTTTATTTTATTTTATATAATATTATATTATAATATAATATAATATAATATAATATAGGATGGATTTTATAGTTCATGCAAAACAAGTTCTATAAATAGTTCCATAAATGTATTTACTAATTCAGATTTGCAAACAACTTTATAAAATAAAATACATAAACCAATAAAACATCAAGAAGCAAGAGTACACACATTAGCACTTTTATTTACTTACTATTTATTTATTTATTCATTATACCCATATTATTTTATTTTATTTTAATTATCTCTTCAACAAGACTACTGACTCTTTTGCCTGAAATAAGTTTTCATTTATTCTAAATTATAATTGGAAATATGCTTTATAAGAATAGTATTATATATATGTATGTGTATATATATGTGTGTGTGTGTGTGTGTGTGTGTGTGTGTGTGTGTGTGTGTGTGTGTGTGTGTGTGTGTGTATATTGTAAAATGATTATAAAAAAGTTGTTACAATGTAGTTGTTGTGATTTAAAAATTGTTGGTATAATTTATGGATTTATTTAAATTTTTTTTTATGTTATATAGAATATAGATAACATATCAAATGTTGAAAGTGAGACATTTTGAAATGTCATGCCAAATATTGGCTCATTTTGGATTTCATGAGAGCTTCACATTCCAAAAAAGTTGGGACAGGTAGCAATAAGAGGCCGGAAAAGTTAAATGTACATATAAGGAACAGCTGGAGGACCAATTTGCAACTTATAGGGCAATTGGCAACATGATTGGGTATAAAAAGAGCCTCTCAGAGTGGAAGTGTCTCTCAGAAGTCAAGATGGGCAGAGGATCACCAATTCCCCCAATGCTGCGGCCAAAAATAGTGGAGCAATATCAGAAAGGAGTTTCTCAGAGAAAAATTGTGAAGAGTTTGAAGTTATCATCATCTAACACAATCCACCGTGCCATTCGCCGTTGCCGCATAAAACTCTATAGGTCAAAAAAGAAGCCATATCTAAACATGATACAGAAGTGCATGCGTTTTCTCTGGGCCAATGCTTATTTAAAATGGACTGTGGCAAAGTGGAAAACTGTTCTGTGAAATTTGAAGTTCTTTTTGGAAAACTGGGACGCCATGTCATCCGGACTAAAGAGGACAAGGACAACCCAAGTTGTTATCGGCGCTCAGTTCAGAAGCCTGCATCTCTGATGGTTTGGGGTTGCATGAGTGCGTGTGGCATGGGTAGCTTACACATCTGGAAAGGCACCATCAATGCTGAAAGGTATATCCAAGTTCTAGAACAACATATGCTCCCATCCAGACGTCGTCTCTTTCAGGGAAGACCTTGCATTTTCCAACATGACAATGCCAGACCACATACTGCATCAATTACATCATGGCGGCGTAGAAGAAGGATCCGGGTACTGAAATGGCCAGCCTGCAGTCCAGATCTTTCACCTATAGAAAACATTTGGCGCATCATAAAGAGGAAGATGTGACAAAGAAGACCTAAGACAGTTGAGCAACTAGAAGCCTGTATTAGACAAGAATGGGACAACATTCCTATTCCTAAACTTGAGCAACTTGTCTCCTCAGTCCCCAGACGTTTGCAGACTGTTATAAAAAGAAGAGGGGATGCCACACAGAGGTAAACATGGCCTTGTCCCAACTTTTTTGTTTAAAAAACATTCTGTTTTTATTCACAATTTGTAAAGTGTCCCAACTTTTTTGGAATCGGGTATATATATATATATATATATATATATATAATCAAAATGACAAGTTTACAAAGATTTTCTTGAAGTTTTTATTTGGTAGAGGCAAAAGACTGCAGAAAGCCAAATTATTTAATTCAATCCTTCCAAAAACATAATTTATTCCCTTTAAGTCCCTTAGGTATTTTCCCACAATATCAAAACTGATGCAGTCACCTATGTGTGCCTGAGCTCTTAATGTTGCAGTGAGCACACAGCAGTGTTCTGCTACATAACGAGACATTCAGAGCTCACGTGTATGTTCTCTGTGACTTTATAGGAACACAACTGCTATAAACATCCAGTCACTTGGGAGGCCTCGTTGATGTTTGGAGGGCCACAGGAAAGCCTGATCCTCTCCATTAAGGTCTCAGTATTATCATCAAGCCTTCTTTGGTTGCAGCCCTCACACGAGGAGATGTTATCATGTCTCCATTGCTGCCGCTACATCTGTCTGTTCATGATGGCGCAGCAATCCGAAGTATGTAGTAGAAAAACAGAGCGGCTTCCTGCTTTTCCTCCATGCAAAAAGGCCTGTGACCTAAGAGTCATTTAAAAAATTACTGTCATTTGAAATGGAATTAATTGCCTCCATAATACATTTCTTTCTTTCATGTGAATAGGGCTGAATTCAGAGTGTGTGAGTGTATTTTGTTTTTGTTAGCTCACGAACATCTGTTCGGTCACACACAGCAGTAGAGGCGCATAGTTTTCGCACTGTTTGTTGTGCAAGATGTTGTGACACCAGATGTGCTAAATCATGTGACTTATGAAGCACATGAGAACGCAAATTTATAGGCTAATGAATGGAGGAAATTTATTGGACGTGAATTTTGTGGTATCTAACAAACATGGATGCAAGTATATTATTTTTCTGTACTTTAAGCATCTTGGAAAAATTGGTGAATATATTTGTAAGGATACTTTCCTCCTTAGGCAACCTTAAAGTTTAAAGCAACAGAGAAAGTCTCGAGGCTGCCACCTAGTGGTACAGCAATCCTAAAAACCATCAGTGACAGAGAATTAAGCATATTTATTTATTTCAAAAGATAAGATTATTTGGCGTTAAAAATAGCTTTGCATTATTTAACACTTGTGCTGCAAGAAAACGATTGATTGATTGATTGATTGATTGATTGATTGATTGATTGATTGATTGATTGGCATTAAAAACAGCTTTGCATTATTTAATACTTGTGTTGCAACACTCAGAAAAGTAAATGTTATTTTATAATATTTTATATACGCATATTTACATCTATGCATTCAGCAGACACTTTTAATTTTTAAGTGCAGTAAGTGCAGTGGTTATACATAAAATATACCCACACGTGTAACTACACATCATTTGAATTAATATGGCCATTAATTGCTCAGCCATAAATAATACAAATCTGCTGCTTTGCCTTACATCATTTAACAAGTTAACTACACAGAATAACTACACTTTCTCTCTCTCTCTCTCTCTCTAAATAGGTCAGTTTTGTGATTTAGGCCTATTTGGATTTTCATTTTTTGTTGTTTTAGACTAGTGGAAATATAACATTCAAAATATACTTTCAAGTTTTTATTTTATTGCGGTGTAAATTTTAATCAAGATAGGCCTACTAATCTTTAAAGACTGCATTGAGCCAGAATTCTCCACTTCAGCAGGACTTACTAGCACCAAAGTTTGCTGGTTTATTCCCATCAGGTTTTTATTGAGGGGTTTATTCTTATATCATAAGCCTGATTTTATACAACATTTTATTCCTAAAAATATGGTAATTTTTTTCTGGCTGTTGACAGTATTTTCTAAATTATGGAGTGGTAAAACGTGATACCCCTCAGCAAAACATTAACTCCAATATGTCAACAAAATGAAAAAATTGTTTTACTACTGTCACGTGGTATATATGCAGTATTTATCATCATGCAGCCCAGCTCTAAAGTGAGAGTGACCAATGTATATTTCTCAAACAGACACGCCTCTCAGGATGTAGATGCACATTCTCCTGGACATCTTTTTAATACTAACTGCTATTGCTGTCTTTTACTACTGCTGTTTTCACTCACAGTGGCAGCACTGCAACAGTTTGCGGGTCTCTCAACACATGACACAACCCTCTGTGGGCATTTCCAAGCAGCCCATAAAACACTGCGGCCTCCAAAACAGCATGCTCCATTTAGCTCATGCCACCCCCTGGGTGGATGAACAACTCTCTGAAAAGACATTTCCCTCTTAAACTCAACTTCCCCACGAATCCAAATTTTAAAAATTACAAGAACAAATCAATGGATCCTAAACCGATCACCAAATGACAAGCTTTTCTTCAAATGACAAACAGATTCTTTCCTGTAATGAACTGATTTGGTGTATTCAGCTTGTTGGTTGTTTGATTTCTCCATTTTTTCACATTCCCCCGCTGTGTTTGAAATGACTGATTTAGACTCTCAGAGGAATGTGTTTCAACAGATGTGTTTCTCACCACAGTCAGCGCAGTGTAGCGCTTATCAAAGCCAGCTGTGGATGGAGGTTTGTGTCAGCAAAGCATCCTTAGATGAAGCTATATTTAAACACTAGTCAAAAGGTGTGAGCAAACCATGTGAAAGAACATCCCTGATGGGTTTTTCTAGTTGGCCCCTGCTAGTGGTTACTATATCTGTACATCATTATGGTCTTTTATTGATAGCCATTCAAAAGTAGCCATGAATTCTGGCACACAAATAAATAAGTAAATAAAATAAAATGTTGCAAGCATCATACTGCATAAATTCCATTGGGATGAATGGGAATGCTAACAAATAGCTCTTTTCATGTATTATGGATTGATTACAGGTGTATAGTGTGTAAAGCTCTGGACTAGAACTGCTATCTGTTTGGATGCTGGAATTCGACCTATAGGATGGTTTTCATTTCAGAAATCTGGTCCCATTAGTTTAAATGTTGTAACTCTATTCCGTCTTAAAGGAAAAATTCACCCAAAAATGAAAATTTGCTGAAAATGGAGTCACCCTCAGGCCATCCAAGATGTAGATGAATTTGTTTCTTCAACAGAACAGATTTGGAGAAATGTAGCATTACATCACTTGCTCATCAACTGATCCTCTGCAGTCAATGGGTGTCATCAGAATGAGAGTCCAAACAGCTGATTAAAACATCACAATAGTCCATAAGTAATGCACACAAGTCCAGTCCATCAATGAACATCCTGTGAAGCAGAAAGTTGTGTGTTTATAAGAAACAAATCAATCATTAAGGCGTTTTAACTTTAAACCATCGCTTCTGGCCAAAATACCAGTCAATAATCCATAATAGCCATTCCTCCAGTGAAACTAGAGCATTTTGCTAGCAATACAATAATTGTATTCCTCGTTTTTAATTCATAGATAATAACAAGTGAGATTTCAATGATATTGTTTTTTTTATTTCAGAAATCTGGTCACCTTAGCTTAAATATTGTAACTGTTTTTATAATAAGGTCTTAAACTGCTAGAACATATAGTTTAAGCCTAGATATTTCCATGAACATCTCAGGAATCCCAAACAATTTGTCAGTGCTTTCCACAAAGCCACCCTCCATCATATTCATAACAACAAATGCACCAACGGCATGAAGATTTATGGTTTTGAAGCAATTTAATAAGCCATTTTTGCTATGCATGCACAAATTTGTAAGTTTGGCACAATGTGGCACCCTTGAACACCATCCACACCAGCATTGCTTCACTCGGTATGCAGTAGACATATTACCTTACAACGTTTTAACCACTCTTGTAAATCCAACCCTTACCACCCTATACCACTCAAAGCTGGTGAAGTGGACAATAATTGGCAACGTGGAAGCTGAGAGATCCTAATCATCGGGTGTAATCCTACAAGTGTTAAACCACACTGGATCGGCACGTTTGCATGAGACGAGCCCCTTTGTATGCAGTTGTTTTCCCCCTAAAACCACAGTATAAACTGCGAACCTCTAGTAAGCACTTGATCTTGACCACAGAAAATGGTCATATTACATAGAATTTTAACTAAAGCCAGTCTTTTAGTGGCTAACTCTAAATGCTCTGTATGTTTTCTGCTGCATGGAATATTGCTGGAGCCAGGCTGGAGTGATTTCCTCCCGCAGTGTCCGTCCAGTCAGGCCAAATGGGTGTTTGCAGGATTTTGTGGTGGAGAAATTCGCTTCTGCGTGGGACAGTGATTTAGCGTGGCTTTTTTACTCATTCCCTTTGGCACTGAAAGCTGTCATCACGAGTTTCCTTTAAGTGCCAGAACAGCAGCAATAGCACAGAAAGCCAGACATGTAGTGTTAGAACTGGAGCCTTGTGTTTGTCTTCCTCCTTCACGGAGAGTGTATTACATGGCTTGGCATGTCTTGTGGGTTGTTTTAGATTTAGTAAAACTGTTACTAAAACATGTATGGGCTATATGAAAATTATTTTTAATTTTTTTTCAAGTTACATTTTAATTTTTCCCATATTACTTTTCCTTTTCAATTTTAACATTTTGATAAATGTTAATTATGAAAAAGCATATCTTCTTAACTGAATTAATAAAACTTTTCAATGTATTAATTTATGAAACTATAAAAAATGATGGTGACCAGTAATGTATAAATTCTGTTTAAAATTTTCTGGATTCTGTGTTTTATCATTTAATATAAATTTATTATCAAAAACAATTTAATTAATCTTTTAAAATGTAATCAAATGAAAATTGAACAATTAATTTAAGTTTTTCGCAAAAAAAAGTGCTGCATAACATCTCAGTAACATATGTAACCTTTATTCCCTGAAGGAGGGAATGGAGACGTTACGTCAACACTGACATTAGGGGTCTCAATTGGGAGTCCCAATCACCACCAAGTAGTAAAAAACAGGCCAATGAACATTGGCGAGTGGAATTTGCTTGCCCAGCCACTCCACCATACACTTGTTTCAGGTTCTACTCATTCAGGTTTGTGATGAGGAGCCAGAGCCAGAAACAGAATAAAACAGAAGACTCTCACCCCGGCCCTCCTCTGGTGAGGAGGAGCAGTGTATCCACCACCTCCTGTGAAAGAGCAGTCCCCTTTATCTCTGGGATGCCTGAGTCAGAGCCTCTGTTATGCTCTCGCTGCGAGGGCATAACCCATCCATAAAAACAGTCTCAGCAGGCTTATCAGACACGTGAGACAGCGACTGTGGCCATCTGAAGAGGCCAAAAAAGGACCACATCCAGAAACTAAACCTTTAAAAAGATGCTCACTTCCGTTTTGCTCTTTTAGGGTAAACTGCTCTTTTATTTGCTGAAGCACCCAGGGGGGATTCACTGCACTCATTCAGCGGAACACCACTGAATGTGCCGCCAGAACCACCAGCAGCAAGAGAGGTTTCGCTTCTCTTCTACTCTTTTAGAGATGAATGGGAGTATGTTTGCTTAAACACGAGCAACCACTCGGCTCCGAAGCAAAAATCTAAATGAGTGAATGCATGCCGCCCTCTTGTATACCTGTGTATGAGGGAGTGGCTAGGCATGAAAATTCCACACGTCAAAGTTCATTGCCTGTTTTTTACAATTCGGAGGTGATTGGGACTTCTAAGTGAGACATAGGCTATGCGTCAGTTTTCGTTTGTACTTCTGCGTTGACGTGCAATTACACCTGCAGACCGCTAGTCTGCAGTGTCCACAGGCATGTTGCTGGTGTAACCCATAGTATCAAGACGAGAGCCGAAGAAGCAGCTTGTCAGAGAAGCAGTTGTGACAGCGGCAAATAAATATCCAAGAACAGATCATTTATTTACAACTACAAAAAAATGAGAAGACAACGGAACTGGAGAGGATGGCACTTACAATCTTCACAAGGATTTGTACCATGGCATAAAAACATTGTTTGTCGCAGACAGCTAAGTGATGTATAATGCTATGGTGTATAATAAATGATAATACACTTGTTCTTTGCTTTATTTTAAATAAGAATGTGTAACATTAAAGTATATTAAAGTGCAAAAAACGCATGCTGCGCACAACCTACGACATAGCTATGGCATAGTTTTGACGCAGAAGTATAAATCAGCCTTAAGTGGGCGGCTCTTGGGTGGAAAACACAGTAAAATGGACCAGACATTGTGCCATTAGTCAAAGTTTTTCTGTGGGACACTAAGCAGAGATTTAATTCATGTTGGCATGAAGGTTGGGAAAGTGGATTAGTTCAGGAAAATTTGGGAGTTGTTTTGCAGCACAAAGATGTTTATGGTGTGGAAGTCAATGACAGAATGAGCAAGTGCTGGAATTTTATAAATTTTGTCTGGATTTATTTAACCGTGAAGCACTGTATATGCAGTTTTATGCCAGCCCTACTTGAACCCACCATTATTCATGTGAAATATGAATTGCTACATAAATCAATGAATATACGAATGATCATATTGATGAACGATCATATCGTTGATGAAGCTTTATGATGAATATAATAACTAGATTTTTACATTTTCTGAAAATGAAAATTTTGAAAACTGACTAGCTACTCTGAGGTATTTTGAGTGTGTTATTTTGTTTAGTTTTTTGGTACACTACCATTCAAAAGTTTGAGGTTGGTAAGATTTTCTAAATGTTTTGAAAGAAGTCTAATATGCTCACCAAATACAGTAAAAAAAGTAATAATGTGAGATTTTATTCGTTTGAAATAACTGTTTTCTATTTAAATATATTTTAAAATGTAATTTATTCCTGTGATGAAAAGATGTACTTTCTGCATCGTTACTCCAGTCTTCAGTACAAGATCCTTCAGAAATCGTTCTAATATACTGATTTGCTGCTCAAAACAGTTGTGCTGATTAGTTAGTGGTTTGTTCAACTACTTTTTTGCTAATGAAAATGCTGTATATGGGGTAAATAAACCTTATGACATGACTTACACTATCTATTTTTGTCTTTCAGATCCACATATCAAAGTTAGCGGTAAGAGAGACAATGTGAAGGAAGCCAAGGAGAAGATCATGTCTGTCCTGGACACAAAGGTGAGCATGTCAAGTCAGATTGGGTAATTCTTATTTGATATGTCATTGTGCATTTCAAAAATACCTCATTCGTCATCCCTGTCATTCTTGGTTGCTGCAGTAGCTGGATGAGTTTGGTTTTATGACAGCTGTGACATTTGAAGCAATTGAATTTGAAGACCCTGAGAGGAAATATGTGGAGCCTGACATCAGGAGCTCCTCGTTTATTTATAAGGAATGAATCATGGCTTAAATCTATGTGGGGATTGGAATGAGGAGTTCCTTTTAATTTTATAGTTGGTTGATTATGGAGTAATTCGTGTTGGTTGAGATTGTTATAGAAATTGTACAACTGATTTAAGAGTATGTAGATTCTTCTTGTAATTTGTTGAATGAATAATGTATGACATCTGTGGCTTCTGCTTTAACAAAAAGACAAAAGGTAGATATATATTTGTGAGGTAATTCCCTCACATTTTTGATGTGAAATGGGAAATGTTGTGTATTGAAATCTACCTGTAGACTTGATGTAATGAAAAACTGACTTGGCTGTAGCTAATAGATCTAATTCAGTCTGTGACAACTTTAAAGAAGCTGCTCAAAGGGGCGGGATCTGTTTTCCTGTATTTAAAAGTGAAGCAATTTTGTTCACTTTTAAAATAAGTTCAGTGTTTCAATATTGAAAGTGCAAGCAACTTTCTCAGCTCATTGATGCTAAGCACAATTAGCCACCATGAGCAAACATGGCGTATTTTGAATCAGAGACTTCTGGGAAGTCCTGTGCCAGGCAAGCAAGTATCATTGAGATAAACAAGTAAAAAAAATACAGTTAAAACAGTAATAATGTGAAACATTTTTACAATTTACAATAACTGTTTTGTATTTGAATATATTTTCAGATGTAATTTATCCCTGTGATGGCAGAACTGAATTTTCAGCAGCCATTACTCTTTTATTATCAATGTTAAATTCAGTTGTCCTGCTTCATATTTTGTGATACATTTTTTAAATCAAATACTTCTGGTATATATGCAGTACTTCTGATATATATGGGAATGCTATTGGACAAATAATGTCATAGAAATTACAACTTTAAACCGAGATGGATATTTTAACGTTCATAACTTAATTGAATATTGTAATTCTTTTGTTTATTCAGAGTATTTTGTTTATTCTGAGGATTGGCGTGACTCTAAAGATGGACGTCTCACATACCGAGCATTCACATGTCATTGGCAAAGGGGGGAACAATATCAAGAAGGTGATGGAGGACACGGGCTGTCACATCCACTTCCCTGACTCCAACCGCAACAACCAGGCTGAGAAGAGCAACCAGGTGGGATTCTGACTTAACCAGCTTTGGCTGAGATGAGAATTCAGGCCAGGTTTTATTTTGACTTAACTATCTATCTTAAGTTTTGGTTTGGTTAATTTTTGTGTATGTTTTACTTTGTTATTATTTTCAGTATGCTGTAATACAGTATTTTTTTTTTTAATTATCATAAGATAATTGCATAAATATCGCTGCAAAAATAAGAATAGGAGCATGATCGATTGTCATATAAATCATGATAAATGTCAAAAATTGTGATGTTCTAAAAATAATAATAAAATTAAATAAATCGGTTGGTAATAAAATAAATATCTTATGGTGCATGTATTCGATTTAAAAACACAGTAAAAACTGTGCTAGTGTGTAATATTATTACAATTTAACATAACTCTTTTCTGTTTTAGTATATTGTCAAAAGTAATTTATTCCTGTGATGTCAAAGCTGAATTGTCAGCATCATTACTCCAGTCTTCAGTATCACACGATCCTTTAGAATTCCTTCTGATATGCTGATTTGAAACATTTCTTATTATTATCAATGTTGAAAACAGTGCTGCTTATTGTCCGGATTATTCTTTTGTAAAATTATAAGTCCGTCCTGTCACTTCTGAACAATTTTATGCATTCTTGCTGGATAAAAGTATTAATCTCCTTAAAAAATCTTTTGAATGGAAGAGTATATGCAAAAATAATAATAATATAATTTATACTTATAAATGATATGTATATGTATATTTAAAATTACATTCTTGTTATTTTGGGATGAAACATGACCTGGACATGTTCTTGACAGGTTTCTTGAGATATTCAATCATAATTTTCATCTCAGGTTCTGGAGGCCTGTTTTGATTTCTAAAATGAGTTTATGTATGTCTGAGCTACTGAATGTTTGCATATTGTCTGCAGCCTAAGGGAGGTTAAGGACTGAGCCATAATTGAATGTGAGACATGTTTCCAGACTTGATGAAGTGGGGAATGTGGAAACTGAGCGGTGGCATGGCCCTCCCTCAGTGTGGGCTCATGTGTTGGGTTCAGAGTGGCTGGTACTTGCTGACAGGTGAATGAGAGCCAGTCAGGCTAGAATGAAGAAATCTCACCTCCTAGTGGTGCTCGTATGATAACATTTGGCAGACGAGTATTTTTCATTCTTAAGGGATTAGTTCACGCAAAAATGAAAATCATTTACTCAGCCTCATGTAGTTCCAAATGCATCACTTTGTTGTTGTTTTTTCTGTGGAAAACAAATAAAAAAAATCAAATAGAAATGTCATAGGAGGAGCTTTTATGACTTATGGCTTTTATGTTATTCATTCATCATGTCATCATATATTAATATTTATTTTTATTGTTTTAAGTCATACCAAATGATGTACTAGACTCCACTTCCTTTACTTCCATGAACATGCATGTGACTTTCTTGTTCCTTTTTCTGCAGGTGTCCATAGCTGGCCAGCCAGGAGGAGTGGAGGCTGCCAGAGCCCGAATTCGGGTAAATAAACATTCATACTATGATAAATGCAGGAAGTAGAAGTGGGAGGCTGTTATTTATCTTGAGGAAGTTGACAGGTACAGGTGGTGTTAACATAAATGTTTTTTTGTTTTTGTTTTTTGGATGAGATAAACACATTCCTCTGCATCCCAGCGGTCATCCCGGCAACACAACAAGCAGTATTCATCTTTCTCTGGATGTTTCTAGTTGAGAAATTGGTGCTTGAATCAGAACTGCTGCCCTCTGTTGGTATTGTACAAGCATTAAAGCCACTTCTATCCATTTCAATGACTTAAACACCTTCCTTTCACAAAGCTGTACAGGCAAAAGCATTTTAATAGGATAAAACATGAGGAATAAGAAGCATTTGACACTCAAGGTCTTGAGTTTTACTTAGAAGACCAGCTTTAATAATGGTTTGATGCAGAACACATGGTGCCAATTGAAGCTGGTTTGAAACTGCAGTTCTAGTGATATCTTGACTGTTTGGCCGGGTGTCGCCTGCGTGCTCCTGCTCCATCCAGACTCTCTCCTCGGATTTCACCAGCACCAGGGCTCTGCACACGTGCTTCCTCCTCAGAGAGAACCAAGAAAAACAAGCCAAAGCATTCGAGCACAGCGGGCTTCCCTTAGTGTTTGCATAAAGACCGAGCCCCAATTAACTCGAGGACGTTCTACACCAGAAACTATCATAAGCATTCACTATTGTTTCATGGAGCAATTTGTTTAAAATGTGTAGGAGCAATTGGTATAGGATGCTGTATTTTTGATGTACAAGGCTTATAAATTTTTGTTGTCCAAAACATTGAGGGAAAGTTGTTTTTTGTGGGTGCTGTCTTCCTCGTTCACGTGACCAGAAATGCTAGGAATTCTTCTCTTGACCGCCTAATCATCTCCACTTTTTCCTCTTTTCTCTCTTCAAAAGATCTTCACCCACAATCGTTTTGGTGCTTTATCGGGCAATTACACTTATGTGAATGGTATAGCGCGAGCCTAATTCTCACTCTCAATCTCAAGTCAAATGTTTAGTCTTTTTTTAGACCAACTTGTTGTTTGTTTGCAGATTGTTGCTGTGAATTTCGAATGCAAAATTAAGATTTTTTTTTATATATAAAACCTGACAGGTTTCTGTCCTTCCATTAAAAGTGAAGGGAACCACAAAAAGGTTATAAAGACGGCTTAAAACAAATCCAGTAGAAACAAGCTGTTTAATCCAAGTTTTAGATAAAGTCCAAGTCCAAGATAGGGATGTCTCTTTAATGTTATGTTGTACAAAGGTCAATGATAAGTTACAGTGTCCACAATAAAGAAAAGGAAAAATTATTTTAACATCTTTTATTTTAATTGTTAATTTTTGATAGTTTTGGTAAATTGTCCATTTTCAAGAAAAGCTTAAATGTAAATTATTTTTTTTCTTCTTTTTTTTTTTTTTTTTTTACAAACCTGAACTAACGTTGCCTTGTCATAAAAAGTTTTTTTTTTTTCCCCCTCTAAGAAATAATAATAACATATTGTTCCAAACTGAAAGGCATAGTTCACCCAAAAATGAAAATTCTGTCATCATTTACTCACCCTCATGTCGTTCCAAAGCTGTATGAGTTTCTTTCTTCTGCTAAACACAAAAGAAGATGTATTGAAGAACATGGGTAACCAAACTGAAATGGAAAAAAATATATATTATGGAAGTCAGTGGCTGCCGTCAACTTTACGGAATGACATGAGGATGAGTAAACTATGACAATATTTTAATTTCAAGGACGTTTTATGATATAAGGACAATTTTATCACCCTGACATTTCTTACATTATGGTCCCCAGTCACTATCAAAATTTATTTTAATTCAGAAATGAAAAACATCATCATAGAAGAGTTGTATTCAAGATTGAGCATCATGTCATTGACCCACAAGCAAAATACTTGTATTACATGTTTGTGTGAGACCGCACGTGTTTGGCCACGTCTCAACGCTTGAGCGATTAGCCCGTTTAGAGTTTAGCCTTGCTTTCTTGGAGGAAACGAGTTCATTTCAATGGAATGATCAACACAGCATCTTCCTCGCTCTATGGATGCGTGTTGTCTGTGAAAACAGAAAGTAAATACAGAAGTTACTGATTCCACAGAAGGTCAGAGGAAAGCTTAGACCTCTTGTTTGTAAAAGATCGGAATCCAGCACTCCTCTCCAAATTCCTTATTAAAAATTAGTTATTAAAAATAAGAGAAACGGTTTTTATTTGGTTTTTTTTTGGTAGGCTTTGCTTATGACTTTTGTTTAAGATAAGGATGGTTATGTTTTTAATGAAAATGAGGATAATTGTTAAAGAAAATTGATGATTGGAATTAAAAAGGTTGATTGATTGGAGTTATAATGCTCCCAGCTAAAGTTGAACCTTATAATAAACATCTCCTTGTCTGAAGGGAGAGTGACTGTCCTAACCACATCTAAAGGGGCAGAGAATGTCTTTCTTTTTGGCCCCCGGTACAGAATATTAGGGTGAGCGGAGCCCCCACAGCATATGGGACTGATCACAGCTGCATTTTTAAGGCTTGGCTATTCATTCTGTTTACCAATTGAGTTTGGTAAGGCACTGTTTGCTGGGCTTTTGATGACCATAAATCACAGTAGAATGATGGGAAATATTTGCTTATTCCGTTTTGTTTCTAAAGACTTCATGGTTTGAATGTCGGCCAAATGCCCTGCTAGCAGTAACTTTAATTTTTGCCAGCATTCATTCAGAGCAAACCATGTTGTTTACATTTTAAAGCCAAGCGCACACTATCTTGTCGCCCTGTGCACAATCTAAACCATCACTTCTGGCCAAAATATGAGTCCATAATATCCATAATAATGCTTCCTCCAGTGGAAAAAGTCCATCCTCCTATTGGCCTCTCACAACAAAATCCACTGACATATTTGTTAACAACTGTTTATTTTTATTATTATTATTTTTGCTTATAAACAGTGCTTCATTATGGATAGAGGATTTTAGCTAGAAGCAAAGGTTTGAAGCCAAAAAACATGCAGTTTTCACTTCAGAAGGTGTTAAATAATGTCGACTGGAGTCTTGTGGATTACTTGTGGATCATTGTGATGTTTTTATCAGCTGTTTGGACTCTCATTCTGATGGCACCCATTCACTGCAGAGGATTTTAATATATATATATATATATATATATATATATATATCTTCTAGCTCTCAGCGGAGAAGAACTCTTCTAGCTCTCAGCGGAGGCGGTCGCATTTCTTCCTCTCCTCCCTGCCTTCCCTGCTTTGCTTGGTTTCTCTTGTCTTGTCTACTTTGAGAGACTCTTTCTGCACTGCTCTCCTAAACTCGAACATGGATTTGATTAATTGGTCTCTCAACGCAATTGACACCATCTTCTCGACGAGGAGCTTGGGTTCGGGGGAACCTGACTGCCCTGCCGGAACATTCGCAGCTGACTACACGATGGACGCGTGGGCGAATTGGCGGGTCGTGTGTCTGGCGGCTCTTTCCGTGGAGGACATTGAAGACATCTACCTATTCGGAACCATGATAACAGGTATTCTGCTGATTGGATTAGGCTTTGCCCTGGGTTATCGGAAAATTCAGAAGACGGGAACAGCTGTCCAAAGCCTCACAAGGCTGCCCGTCATGATTGAAGCAGTGGGCAGAGTGGTCAGCATTGAGACTGAGACTATTAACCGCAATATGGATAACATCATGAAGAAGCTCACGGCTTTGGAAAGGAAATTGGAGAATTTGGAGACCTAAATGGACAATGAACAATCATAGTGACCGTAAAATGGAATGCGGCTACTAGACCAAACAACTGGTATCATATCTTCTTTCGGCTTTCTCTACCAGCCTTGGCCTTGGCTGGATAACAAATATCTCCCGGGTGAGCACGGCAGCGAGACGCTCTCGCATTCCTCCCCCCTCCCACACACACCTGATGATTGTTGACTCTGTCTAGGACCTGGCCAAGGCTGTCTCCATGGCAACTTGCTGTGACGCTCTATAATCTGCGGACTGAGGCATCTAGAGAGAATCGCAACTCTCCAGGCCTACACATACACTAACTCTTACACATATACAGATATGCATTCACCCCCCCAACCCCCATCCCTCGCCTTCGCCGCTTTGTTCCACCAGTCTGGCGAGCGGGTCTGTGACCAGCGCTGTAATGGCTGCAGGACCGGATGCTGATTGCCTGGGCTGGATCACCTCGATCCCCAACTTCCGTCCCCAGTTGCAAAGTCATGTTTTATGGTGTATTGATTATGTGCTTTTGTGCTGAGGTGTTTTTCCTGTCCTCAAACGGTGCTCCCAAAGGAGCACAGTCTGGGTGTTGGTTTTTTCCTCCTCTCTCTCCTTCCTTTTTTTTTTTTTTTTTTTTTTTTTTTTTTTTTTTTTTTTTTTTTGCTGTTATCTCTTCCCCTGTCTACTGTATTTCGTTGCCTTGTGCCCACATGTGCAATGACAATAAAGTTGAATCTGATCTGAATCTGAATCTGAATCTGAATATATATAATTAAAAAAAAAATGGCCACTTGAACCAGATTTGGTCCGTTGATGAATTATCCATAATCCTTACCTGCCACCAGCAGAAATTACAAAATTTACATCAATCTAATGAATATAATTCAACATCGATAATTTAGATTACATTAACTTGTGGGTTTGTTGGTCTTCTTTCAGGAGCTGCTCCCGCTGGTGTTGATGTTCGAGCTGCCAGTCATAGTGCAGCAGCTGAACCCTGACCCCAGCTCTCCTGCCATCCAGCACATCTCCCAGACATACAACATCTCTGTGGCCTTCAAACAAAGGTCCAGACTCTATGGAGCGACAGGAGTGGTGCGGGGCTCACAGAATAATGCTGCGGCCGTGAAGGTGAGACATATATAAACTCATATATGGGGCAAATTCTCCAGTTGCAGTTTTTTTTTTCTCCCCTATATTATACACATCACTTTCTGAATTTAGAATATTTCATTGCATTGTGTTTTTTTTTTTTTTTTTTGGGAGGTATTTTGTTTGTTTGTTTGTTTTGATAGAATTAATGTTCTCAGTCATTTAAATATTAACTATCGTTTAAGTATCAACTTCACTAATAACATCTTTCCCTCCACTGCAGCTCTCAGATCTCATTTGCATTTTTGCATTTAAAATGTTAGGTTTTCTAATGTAAACCTAACATTGTGTTATTGATATATCTGCTGTAATCTTACAGAACAAAACAAAAAGTCTTGCATGTAGTGGAAAATAAAGGATTTCTCAGCAAAGAAAGAAATCACAGGACTTATTGTTAAAACAGTGCCACAGTATATGGAGTCTTTTGCATTGCATACATTAGGAGGGTTGTGAAAATGTTAGTTTTTTCTCAGGACAAAAATCTGAGAAACAGACTGATTTCTATAAGAAAAATATCAGGGTTTCTGAGGGCTTAAAAGTCTTAATTCAAGGTTCCACAAAATAAGACTTAAAAAAAGGTCTTAAAAAGGGCATAAAATGTTGCATGCATTGCTAAAAATATATATCTTCCTTAGTATTTTTGTCTTGTTTTCCAGTTCAAATGTCTAAACATCTTTAAATTAAGATACATTTACTTGAGATGCAAAATGAAGATATGAAGTCAAAATTGTATTAGTTTGTTTGTTAGTTTTTAATCAAGAACAAATATCTGTAAATGGGATATGAAAATGTAAGTCTATTTGTGGATATTTTTTTCTTTAATTATTATTATCATAAAATCCCTTCATTTTGATCAATTAAATCAATTATTCCATTAATTCTCCATTAATCTTTAATTGCATAATTAAATAGAGATCAGCACTAAGTTGTATTTTGAAATTTAGAATTATTGCTAATGCAACTCGTTGTGTGCAGCTCATTTAGTCTGAGAGAACGTATTGACTTTGTCTTAAAAAGGTCTTAAAAATTTCTTAAATTTACCTTCATAGAACCTACAGAAACCCTGAATTTTAAAGGAATATTCCTATGGGGTAATATGTTTGCAAAGCATTTTTATCTCCTAAAGCTCCAGAAAAGATCACAGTAAATCCTCCAGCACAAACCTACACAACCTTTGATCTCTGTGGTGTTTGCCGGTGGCGCTGAACTCTTCATGTTGTGCTAATGACTGCCGGCAACACTTTAGACTGAGGGTCTAGTGTGGGAACCTTCTTCCATCTCTGGTCTTGAGGAAGGGCCTAGGGCTGGAGTTGCCCTGTGGGCTGCTGGCTATGCCTGGTATGTGTTAAGAGCTGGAGTGAGGATTTCCATGAGAAGGAGTGATAAGTTTGTGGCCAGAAAGTGACAAAACCGCCTATGAACACAGCCAGAAAGGAACCCCAAAAGAGCCCCCCTGCCTTCCCTAGTTTTATGATCTAGGTCATTCTCAGGTTTGTATATGTCAGATGGAAAAGCAAGAACATAAAAAGGTTCTTGTTTACTAAAATATGCTCCATTTTTTTTTTTTTTTTTTTTTTTTACCTTTGAAGGGCAATTTTTATAATTACCTTATTAAATGTATGTGTTGTCTTTTAGTCAAATACTTTACTATTACAATTACTTCCATCAGTAAGAAAACTATAGACTGTTATCAATAAAATTTGATCAACAAAAGCCATCTTTACACTGCAAACTGGGCACAGAAGCTGCATCTGACGTGGCATTATGTATTTTAAAATCAAACTTTAACATCTTAATAGCATAAAAAACAAAACAGTGGAAGCTTGTTTCCGCCACTGGATTTTTTTTTTTTTTTTCTTTAAAAAGGTCATTGTAACCTTTTTTCTCAAAAGTCTTTCTTTCTCGCAATTATGAGTTGACATCTCACAAATTCACAAATTCACCTGCAATCTCAGAATTGTGAGTTTAAATCTTGCAATTTTAAGTTATAAAAATCTTACAATTCGTCTTAAAATTTACAATAAATGATAACATCATACAATATGGCTTTTTTCTCAGAATTGCAACGTATCTCACAATTTCAACTTATAAACATTTGCGCATTTATATTTCGCAATTCTTTGAAAAATAAATAAAATGTAAAAAATGAATGAATAATTGCAACTAATCTCGCAGATCTCGCAATTGCGAGTTATAAAGTCAGAATTGCAGGATTTAAACTCGCAATTGCAAGTAATGAAGTCAGAATTGCAAGTTAAAAAGTCAAAGCTCACAGTTCTGATATTTTCTTACAATTGCATGATTATATCTCACAATTCTGACATTATAACAGATGTTTCTGAGATATAAACTTGCCATTGCAAGAAAAAATTCTGAATTGTGAAAAGTCAGAATTACAATACCATTTTATTTTTTATTCAGTGGTGGAAACAAGCTTCCATAATAGTCTATAAACTTGCAATTGTGATTCTGAGGAAAAAAAGTCAGAATTGCGTTATGTAAACTTAAAATTGCGACAAAGAGTGTGAAATGTAAACTCAAAATTATAAGAAAAATCTGAATTGCGAGATGTAAACTCACAATTCAGAGAAAGTCCAAATTGGGAGATATAAACTTGCAATTGCAAGAATAAAAAATATCTGAATTGTGAGATAAGAAGTCAATTTTTTTTTTTTTTTTTATCCAATTGCAGAAAGGGGCTTTCATTGAATTTTGGAGGCAGTTTTGTTAATTTCGGTGGCATTTTTGCCCTATGTCCCCGTAAATTTTCAACACTGGTGTCATTGCAGAGGGGCACAGCAGTGTTACTGGAGCACCTCGCGGGCAGCCTGGCCAGCGCCATCACAGTCAGCACACAGCTTGACATCGCACCCCAGCACCACCTCTTCATGATGGGCCGTAACGGCAGCAATATCAAGCACATCATGCAGCGCACAGGAGCGCAGGTCCACTTCCCAGACCCAAACTGCCCGCAGAAGAAATCCACCATCTACGTGCAGGGAACCATTGACTCTGTGTGTCTGGCTCGCCAGTACCTAATGGTGAGAGATTTTTTCGCTCTTTATTTCTCATCCCTCAGCATTTGTGCTACTGACATGAATGATGCCCCAAATCCTGCAGCTTGTTGAAGAAAATTTATGATTTTTTCTAAGCATTCAGACTTGTTGGGCAAAAAATGGGTGAAAAAAATCCACACTTGCATCGCAGTGACTCGTTTTCTGTTTACTGTTCTACTCTTGTTTTCCAGTAATAAGGTCAGTGATGCTTATTTTGTTTGTCCTGATGTATCAATTAATTTGTGTGGTCAATAAATATCTTAAAATATCAGTTAATTTGAAAAAAAAAATTAAAAATTATGAGAGTTGATAGCAATGCACTGAAATTTTTGCAAACAAAAATATTTGGCCAAAAATTTTATTTTCGGTTTCTAACAAAACAATTTTATCATTGATCAAATTAATTTACAGCTTGTAAACAATATCCCAAATATTACATAACATTTCATTTACTTTTGAAAAAACATTATTATATTTTTAGTTTAAATGTTTATGTTTCAGCAACTAACTAATATATGATTAAACAGTTTTAATAAAAACTGACAAATAAATAAATAAATATATATATATATATATATATATATATATATATATATATATATATATATATATATATATATATATATATATATATATATATATATATATACATACATATATACTATATATATATATATATATATATATATATATATATAATATATATAATATATATATATATATATATATATATATATATATATATATATATATTTATTTATTTATTTATTTGTCAGTTATATACATATATATATATATATATATATATATATATATATATATATATATATATATATATATATATATATATATATATATATATATATATATATATATATACAACTTATTTGTTTTTATTTGAGTGTTGATTTTTAAAGTTGATTATTTTTAATGAAATGTTTCTTGTTTTTAATGAAATGAAAAAGGTTTAAAAGGTTTTTTTCATTCTTTTTTTTCAGTAAATAGCCACCTAGCAACTGTAAAGTAAACCTTAGCAACAACCCAGAACACCTTAGATAACGAATGTTGTCAAGCTGAATTTTGCATGAGGCGAGCATGTATTTTCTTCAGAAAATGTGAAGCTTCAGTTTCTCTCTACTCTCATCTAATCTCTTCTTCCCTCAAGCCATTACAAATAGCAGCTCTGGTTTGTCTCATTATGTGGTGGTCTTTTTCAAATTAATGGTTTCCAACCAACACAGAAGAATATTAAACTGACAAAGGCAGGGGCACCAGGAAAAACACGATTATTTTGAGGAACACACAAGTGGAGAGCATTCCTTCGTTCTGAAAGCAGAATAATTAGCCCTCCACCACACTGCGGTCCTCTCTGGAGACAGATATCAGCCCGTCTGTCCCCACAAATCCTGATTTAAACACTCAGCTGAGGCCGAGGAAAGACACAGTACTCAGGAATAATTTATTCACAGTTTTTGGCTCAATTTAGATCCATTATGGACATTTTTAGCATTCACAATTATGACTGTCATAGCAGGCTTCCCACCACACAAATAGGCTCTAGAAGTTTTCCTGCATATGTAGCAGTTTCTTAAATGCCTGCTGAGTTAGCTGTGTCGGGAAAGGGAAAAGAAGGTCAAGGCCCGGTAAAATGAAAGCCTTAGGCCTGGAGTACCTGCTGCTGTTTTTCTTTTCAACATGAGAAGAAGGTGATTTATCACTGCTGAATAGCTGTAGCTTTGCTGCTTTAGGACCGAGGCCAGCGGAGTCCTTGAAACACTTAAAGTTGGACTGTATGAATGATTTACAACAGTGTAGAAAAACTTTGTTCATTTATTTTTTTTCTTGGTTTCTTCTTTGTGCTTTCCTCAGGGCTGCCTGCCACTGGTGCTGATGTTTGATATCAAAGAGGACATCGAGGTGGAACCGCAGTGCATTACTTCCCTAATGGAACAGCTTGATGTGTTCATTAGTGTCAAACCCAAACCCAAGCAACCTAGCAAGGTTTGCACACTCACAGCCACAAACTCAAAGATATTTACATGACCTAAACCCAACCTTCCAGTACATATGCAACATTTATCACATATGGTGGTGGATACGTTTGGATGTCACACTCTGAGCTTTTCTGAGAACTTACTTTTTGTTTTTGAGCAATGGGGATTTTTACATGGGGATTTTTTGTGGATGTATGAAGTCAGTTCTTCTCGAGTTCAAGGTGAAATTCACAGTAAAATAATGGCAGGTGTTGTTGTCAGAACTTTACAAAAAAATATGTAACATTTATAACAAAATATTATATGTTTGTGTGTGTGTGTGTCTATATATATATATATATATATAATATATATATATATATATATATATATATATATATATATATATATATATATATATAGATGTAACATGACATATATAGATGTAACATAAAATATAATGTCAAATAAATGCAGCTTTGGTGAGCATAAAAGACTTTCTCAAAAAAATACAAAAAATCTTACTGACCCCAGTAGTCCCAGTAGTGTAATATAAGTACATTCATACATTTTTAAGTCTCCAGATTTTTGATACCACCATGTGAGACCTTGAATCCTCACATCAAGCATTAAGAGGCTTAAAATTAAGATGCCTAGTCTTGTAAAAGTAATGTATGGAACGTATAGGATTTGTGGGTGGCTTACTAACAGTATGTGGAAACTGGGAACACTTCACATCCTTGGTCATGGTCAAGAGTGAAATCCTATACTGGGTTTAGGCTGAATGGCTGCACTGTAAATTATCAGTCTTAGTATAAACCTCTGTTTTTCCATTTCAGTGATTTGTGTTGATGCCTCTGGCTTCTCTTCTTTCACTCTGCTAATAGATTGCTACAGTAGTAGCCTTGACTAGTATATACAGCACATATGCTAAGAAGTAAGTACTGTATAAACTCCCAATTGAGAGGGAAATATGAGGACATGAAGAATTTAAGTACAGCCACAGAAAATCTCCAATCTCAGATTCATTTTAGTTCAGCAAGCTCAAACTCGTATTCCATGAATTTTAAGGATAATGAGACATAAAAATATCATTGATCTTTTGAAATAAAAGAACTTGATGTTAAATTAAAACATATAGTAACTTTAAAACATACTGAAATCAGAATGTACTTCCTATTGAAAAAAAAGACCATCTATTGAATCTAAGCAGCAGAAACTCCCAGAAAACAAAAGAACTAATGATAAAAGTAAAAAAGGTAAAGTTCACCAAACCATGTGCTGTTTCTTGCTGTGTGTAGCACCTTCCACTCTGCAGATCCTTTAACATCCAATAAGTGGGCAAAAAAATAATAATAACAATAATAATAAACTCCCTTTAAAAGGAAACACCAAGTACATTATATTCATAATGGTGCCATTCTGCACTACAAATACTGATTATGCCAACACCAGAAGAGTGGGAAAAATTACTTTGAAACTGATTCCAACAACTATTGAGAACAACAATTGAGAACGATTTTTACAACGTTATCATTAAAGTTATAGTCTTTGGTGTAAGCGGGCCTTTACTGTCTTCATGACTACTAATTATTCTATCATTGCTGAAACAACTTCTGCTGTTGTTATTTTCTGAATGACACCAAACAAACACAGTACTAATAAAATATAGCACCTACTAGTGGACGGGAGCTGATTTCTAAACTGTAAAACTCTTTTGTTTGGGCTGTCAGTCAGTGATAGTGAAGAGTGTGGAGAGGAACGCTCTGAACATGTATGAGGCCAGGCGTTATCTGTTGGGTTTGGAGAGCAGCGGCGTATCAGTCCCTACCAGCAGCATCAGCAGCAGTTACAGCAGCAGTCCTCCGTCTGGCCCTGCTCCACCTCCACCTCTCAGCTGCCCTGTTGGCCTCGACATCCTGGCCTCTGCCGGCCTCGGCCTCACCAGCCTGGGTAAGAAAAGAGTACATTTATTAGCCCATGGCTATTAAAGTACATCTAGTCTTCTAATCAACTTCTAATCATCTTTGTGTGTGTGTGTGTGTGTGTGTGTGTGTGTGTGTGTGTGTGTGTGGACTGAAACTGGAGAACACTTCACAGTATTCAAAAGTCTAAAATGCAGGGGTGTGTGTACAATACAAAAAGCAAGGGGGCATTATTGTCAGGCTTGTAAGTGGGTGCAAAGCATAACAGGATTGCCACTTCCACTTACTATGCCATTGCTGGTTCTGCCGACTAAACCAGTTGGCTTAGACTTCTGCATGGTCCTGAATTTGTAGTTTTACATGAGTTTTGCATTTTTTTTCTTTGCACCAAAGATGAGTAAATGAGTAAAAATTACGAATTTTTTCCCCAAAAAAGTAGGGGGACTAAATCAATTATTATTTCTGTCTCCCTGCCAAAATGTGACTAAAAGAATTTAGTCAGAAGTCTAAATCACTAAAATTAGGTTCAAATTTGTTTGCAAAATTAACACTACATTAGCTGAACAGCTGAATGAGATGTACGTCTTGCACAGTAAGTGCTTTCAAAAGTTTAAATTTGCTCAACATTTACTCACCCTCGTGTCGTCCGAGATGTCGATGGGTTTGTTTCTTTATCTGAACAGATTTGGAGAAATGTAGCATTCCATCACTTGCTTACCAATGGATCCTCTACAGTGAATGGGTGCCGTCAGAATGAGAGTCCAAACAGCTGATAAAAACACCACAATAATCCACACCACTCCAGTCCATCAATTAATGTCTGTGAAAAGCTGCATGTTTGTAAGAAACAAATCAACTGTTTGGACTCTAATTCTGTCGGCATCCATTCACTGCTGGATCCATTGCTAAGCAAATGATGTAATGCTGAATTTTTCAAAAACTGTTCTGTTTAAGAAAAAAAAAAAAAAAACTCCCATTCATCTTAGACAGCTTAAGAGTAAGTAAATTTGCTGCAGATTTTCATTTCTGAACTATTTATTTAAGTGCTCAGGATATGTCTTATGTTGAAATTGTGTTTATAGTTTATTTTCTCATATTTTTTGTCTGACCTATAGGTCTTCTGGGACCTACGGCAGCCTCCATGACAGGACCTTCCACCAACTCCCTTCTCAACGCTCTCAACAGCTCCATCAGCCCATTACAGACATCCACCTCTGGAGCACCCAGCCCCAATCTCTGGCCCAGCTCACTAGCCAGCACTCCAGGTCAAGAGAAGACTGACAGACTTCCTCCACAAACAAACACACTTTGTATGGATTCATCATCTCATATGTTAACACTTACATTATCTTGAAATAAAAGAACAAAGTACCTGAATTTGAAAGTGGATTACTTTGCTCCCCTTTAGTTCTGATAGGGTCTCAGTCTACTTTACATTCACGCTGTTATTTAGAACCCAGTCTATTTTATTTTTTAATATTGGAATTTCATTATATAATAGGAATGTTTCTCTAGAGTCCACTTTACATTTACGTTGTTGTTTTTTAGAACGCAGTCCATTATTATATTATATCTTATTGTATTATATATTATAGTTAATGTTAGAATTTTATTATACAATAGTAAAAGGTCTTTCAATCTAAACAATTTTTTTTTTCTTAGGTTTCTCATCGCACTTGATGATCCACCCAGCCACCCAGGCCACTCTAACCAGCATCTTGCTGTCAGGGGTGCCGGGCTACACCCAGAACACTCCATCCCCTCCACCTGGTCTCGCCCCCATAGACGCCCAAGTCAACGGAGTATCAGACTGCAGTAAAGCTGTGTCCTCCCTTAGTAGCAAAGTGAGCAAGTATTCTTTCACCATCGTGAGATGATATATAGTTATGCTAAAAATGTTATATAATTATGCTAATGTTGTGTATATATCTCATAGTTAGTCTTCGTTGGAATCCTCTTGACCAGAATATTGTGTGCATGTGTGTTGTGTAGCAGCCCAGCACCATGTACAGCAGAATGTCTTCAGCGTCTCTGGCAGATAAAGTTCTGACCGCAGCTCATGGCGACTCTGTACAGGAAGCCAGTCCCCACTGCCCTTCTGAACCGCTGTCCAGCAAATCCAGCCAAGACCAAGGTCTGCATTTTCCAAGGCTCTTCATTAAATCCTCAGCACTGCAAAAATCACTTTCTTGACAAGTAATTTTGTATTTTTTCTTGGTAAAAAAAAATTGCTTAATATAAGATCAAACGTTTCCAATTTGATCAGAAAAATAAACAAATTGTAAGATATTAATATTAATATTAATAATTGTTAATTGTTATACATATACACACTACCAGTTTTTTTTTAATTAATAATTTATTCAGCAAGGACACATCAAATGGATAAAAGTGAATGTAAAGACATTTATAATGTTAAAAAAAGATTTATATTTAAAAAAAAATAGAATAAATGTTCTTTTGAGCTTTCTACAGTATTTATCAAAGAATCAGTTAAATCAGTTTTAAAAAGTTTATTTAAATCCTAATATTTCACAATATTATTGTTTTTACTGTAATTTTGATCAAATAAATGCATTTTATTTTTTAAAAAAAATTTCTGCGATTATTATTATTTTTATTTATTTATTATTTAAAAAACAAAAACTTTACAGTCAGTCAAGTGTGATGGCATATCCTGACATATGTCAGAATTGAGTCATTTTAACTGGTAAATGCCAGCAAGCTTCATTTAAACTGCAATGTCTGCCATGTGAATCAACATTTCATGCATGCCCCTTGCCAAGGCCACATTAATTGAAAGATATATTATACTCTTTATGCAACCAGTGACATTCACCGCTGAATTATGTCAACCATTTGATTAGCACTTGAAACAACTCCTCGACCTTCTCTAGATTGAAAGCGAGAATTTATTGACTTTGGTCAGTCTAATTATGGATAAATATAAACTCAGTTCCAAATTATTATACCATTCCTTCCTGCTCTCTGAACGGGACATCTGTGGAAATACAAGGCCAAGGTTTTCCATGCTCCAGCATTGTTAAAGCTGTTTGAGTTGGCCTAACATCCATTTAGTCAGTCTGTTTTTCCTTTCAGATGAGGTGAAGTCAATTCAATCTCATGTAATATTTTCTGATGCTAAGTGCAACAGGAATACAATCTCAAACTACTCCACCAAAATGTTCAATATGGGGGCTTGAGGATAGAATAACACTGTTTCGTCTATGTGTACGTGTGTGTGTTTCAGGATCAGATACGTTCGTGGAGGTGGGCATGCCTCGAAGTCCCTCTCACTCGGGAAACAGCAATGAACTGAAGCAGATGTTGGCATCTTGTAAGACGACGTCAGGAAAGAGGCAAGCCCTGGAGCTGCTTCAGGGCACCAAGAACTCCCTCCTACAGTATGAACACACACACATTCCCTCAACTAGTCGATGTTAGAGTTAGCCACTAATGCAGCATGTGATTAAACATATTGTTCTATTTATCTACGCTTTTACCCATCTAGTTCAGACTGTCTGTTGTCAGACTCTGACTCCAGTGCCTCGGAGAGTCCGGTGGCTGATAAACGCGCTCCAGGCAGTGAAAGAGCAGCCGAACGGGCCGCTCAGCAGAATTCAGACAGAATTCGTCTGCCGCCCCAATCCTCCTTCCCCAGCATGCAGGTAGTGAACTCTTAAAATGACTTATAAACTCAGTCATAGTGCTTCCCTTAGTTCCAAAGACAGTTTTCAAATGAATAGAGCAGCCATCTATATCTCAGTTAGCTTTCAGCGTTTCAGTAACATCCCTTATGGAAATAATACACTACCTGTCAAAAGTTTGGAATAATTAAGATTTCTTAATGTTTCTAAAATGAAGTCTCTTATGCTCACCAAAGCTGCATTTATTTGATCAAAAACAATAATATTGTGAAATATTATTACAATTTAAAAGAACTGATTTCTCTTTGATTATATTTTAAAATGTAATTTATTCCTGTGAGGCAAAGCTGAATTTTCAGCATCATTACTCCAGTCTTCAGTGTCACATCATCCTTCAGAAATCATTCTAATATACTGATTTGCAGCTCAATTATTATCAATAATTACTCGTGATCAATTATTTATAATGGTTCCTATTATTATCAATGCTGAAAACTGTTTTTAGTGCTTAAAATTTTTGTAGGAAACCATGACACTTTTCTTTCAGGATTCTGCAATGAATAAAAAAAAATTATATTTCATTCATAAAAATCATAAATTCATAAAAATCTATATTTAATGCATCTTTGTGAATGGAAATATATTTTTTTCTTACTTATCGCAAACTTTTGAATGGTAGAGTTTCATGGTTTCCACAAAAATATAATGAAGCAAAAACTGTTTTCAACAATGTTCCTTAAACAGCAAATTATCATTTAAGAATGATTTCTGAAGGATCATGTGACTCTGAAGGCTTTGCATCACAGGAATAAATTATATTTTAAAATATAATACAATAGGAAACATTAAAAAAATGAATAATATTTCAAAATATTATAGTTTTTACTGTTTTTGATCAAATAAATGCAGCCTTGGTAAGGATAAAAGATTTCTTTCAAAAGTATTTATAAAAAAAAAAAAAAAATCTTAATTATTCCAAACTTTTGACAGGTACTACATGTTCTGTCTGTGTTGTGATCTCAAGCCCTGCCTCTCAAGACAATGCCATGTTTCTGAAACAACAGAAAGTCGTCACTATTCTGTTTGCCAGTCTAGTAAATGTTTTTGACAGAATGAAGCAATGTTTACCATTTGCCTTTCTTATTCTATAAACTGAGCTGACAGGAGAAATGAGGGACATAATTCTTAAATCCTTCCTAACAGCCTAAACATTCTTTTCTCTGTTCACTTCTACAGGCGTTCGACTACGAGCAAAAGAAGTTATTGGCAACCAAAGGTATGTGCTTGACAAATCAAATCACAGTTAAAGCTATATACAGAGCCTTAAAGAGTGTCTCCCACCCATCTGTATTGTTAAAAACAATTCTGCTGGTAGGCTGTTGGGGGAATTGGAAACCGGTTGTGTTTAGTCTAGTGTGCCAGCAATGAACAAACCAGGACTACAGTGTCTTCATAGGCTGAATGTCTGGCAGTGAGTAGGGTGTCATTAAAGTCCTGTTTCACATTTACGGTAAATACACTCTGCCTCATAAAGCTTCTCCACACCTCACGTCCTGTGTCCAGCGTTCATAATGTAAACTTAGGACCTGAGAATGAAGAATGCACGCAGTGTTAACACTCTTCTTGCCTGCATACTGTAAATAGTTCTTTGTTAATGATTTATGTTGGAACTTTATGTAAATGTGGCACACTGTTTTATTGTAAAACTTCTGGGTTTTGACACAGTGCAGGAGAATTTGTCATCAAATTCTTGATCAACTAATTATAATTCCTGATTCCTACAAAAACCACCAATAACATTCATGTTTCGGTCATGTTTTGCCACAAATTGACAGAAAAGAAGTTTATTTTCTTAAAAGAAGTCTTAGGACTATTTACATATTTTGTGCTGTGATATTATTTTCATGACAATTACTTCACAATTCCTCCTCCAACAAAACAAAAAAAAAAATTTTATATAAGAGTGTTCTTTTTTGTGTTGTGTGAAAATATTGTTATATTTTTTTAATTTTTATTTTTAAATCAGATAAAAAATATTTGAAAAAATAAAAATTAATGTAATAAATATTTATTCAGATTTTTTGTAAAGTACTTAATTATATACCATGACAATATATTTTATTAACAAGATATATATACAATTTTAATTATATTGCATAATGTAGTTATATAAATATTAAATATATTATTATTGTTATATTATTGTTATATATTATTATGTAATTTTAATATATAAATATAAAAAAATGTAATATGTAATTTTTAATTTTTGTAATGTCATTTTTTTTTTTTATTAATATTTTTTCTTTTTTACTATTTAAGGGTGAAATATGACAATTCTTAACAAAGTGACCTCTATTTGACATCTTACGAGTTTTTTTGTATTTTTGTTAAATACACCATCTTCTGTGTTTCTCTGTTCAGCCATGTTAAAGAAGCCAGTGGTGACGGAGGTCCGTACCCCTACTAACACGTGGAGCGGTCTGGGCTTCTCAAAGTCTATGCCTGCAGAAACTATTAAGGAGTTGCGCAGGGCAAACCACGTATCATATAAACCCACCATGTCAACTACATATGAGGTAAACTCAAGCGCTCCAGCAGATGGGCTAAGCACATATCTCCTATATCTTTATCAGATAAAATACTTGGTGTGTTCTGTTTTATTATGTGTGTCTGTTGCTCTGCTTGTGAAGCACTTTGGTCAACATTCGTGCTGTTTTAAGGTGCTATATAAATAAACCTTGACCTTGTCGTGTGAATTGCTGTATGCTGATTATAGTTCAATCGGTTCATTCAGTGTGTACAAGTGTGTGCAGAGTCCTCACTGAAGATGATTAGCTCTGGCAATGCCTATATGCTTGTTATTAATAATTTTTATTGATGCATCACTGCATGATTTTAGAGGAATAAACTTAATATGATATGTGTTTTGATATGTGATAGGGTCGCCTCTAGCCCTGTCCCGCTCCAACAGTAGAGAGGGGGTGGCGAGTGGCAGTGACTCGGATAACTGGAGGGAAAGGAATGGGAGCGGGCTCCCAGCACACAGTGACTTTCCCTCTCCCATCAGCCCCAAAAGAAAGCAGAACAAAACAGGTGTGCTCTTCAGTCAGCATGACTGAGCTGTATTATCTTATGTTATATTGACTCTGAAATACATGAGTACTGACAAATCTACTAACAAGCATTTACTATATAGTAGACTAAAATTTTGTGTAATTTCTATTGAATCATGCATATCATTTGTAATAATGAAGTTGCAATTTTGTACATTTAAAATATATTTACTTTAAATGTAATATTAAACAACACTACAGTTCAAATAAATTAAAAATCAAGTATTTTACATGTCAATTACACATCAAAATGAGTGTACTGTATACAGTAGTACCACAAAAAATACTGTATGATATACCATATGAACTTATGATATCTGCAAGTGCAGTTTTTAAAAATATTAAGTGCACTACTTTTATTACAATATTATCTGAAAATAATAAGTTCACTTTTTTTCACAAGGTTATGAATGCAGTTTGGCCACACCATGGTATCTGCAAAGCCTTAAAAATGCTGTTTAGGAAGGCAGCTCACTGGTTTAAGTGTAAAGTTTGGTAACCTGGTAAACACTGGTAACCATTTTTTTTGGTTTTGTTTTATTAGAGCACTACCTAAGCAGCAGCAACTACATGGACTGCATCTCGTCGGTGACGGGAACTAATGGCTGTAATCTCAACACATCCTTCAAAGGATCAGATCTGCCTGAGCTCTTCAGTAAACTTGGCCTCGGGAAATATACCGACGTCTTCCAACAGCAGGAGGTACAGACGGAGCTGCCGATACCTTCTCTATTAGTGTTGCTGTTTGAAATGAGAACACGTAATTGACTTTTAGATGATTTCTGTCACTGGGAGGTTGTTTTTATGTCTTATGTCTTTTAGTGCTTAACCCATTTTAGCTGCACATATTTTCATGCGCAGAACTCAGTAGAAAGCATGTTGAAAATGCACTTTAAATCTATTTAACAACACAGTCTTTGGCAAAATAGGCTTTTATGAAGCAACATGAAATACTGGAGTGAACAGCTAACTCATTTTTTTGAATTTCACAGATTGACCTTCAGACGTTCCTCACACTGACCGATCAGGACCTGAAAGAGCTCGGCATTACTACATTCGGAGCCCGCAGGAAAATGCTGCTGGCCATCTCAGGTCAGTTCCCTTCTGAACTACTAGGGTTAACATAATAGTGTTATATAGGAACAAACTGATTTATTAATGCCATTTTTCTGTAGTAAATCATGATAAGTCACACCTAACATTACAATTTATAATCATAATTATAGTTTGCCACTGAATCACCAAATGTATGTTGAAACAGTATAAAGACTGTATATTTTAAATATTTTTCTAATTTGAAATGTGAATAGAGTCAAGTATCACCGATACCAAAGCTCATACTGATGCGTCCACATAGATTTTAATCAATTTCTAGGGATAAAAAGAATGAATATAGCCCTAAAACATTACAGTAAAATTTGTGACATAATTTTTTTTTAAATATATCATTTTTAATTTGCATGAACTTAAAACAATCTTTATATACAGTATACCCATTTAGCACTGCCATTAATATTATGTGTTTTATTTATTAATATAGTGATTTTTATGTCTTGATATCATGTCTTTCTCTCATTTTTTCCCCCACCAAGTCTAATTAAAAAATAAAGAAAATTAATTGTTAAAACAATTTGTATAAATATTTTTATGCGAGCATCGCAAGTATTTACACTTTAATTCTGCAATTACTCCAGCATGTCTTAATCACTGAGAGAAGCATCTTACTGACAGGATCAAAAACAGACAGCCAGATTTATTAGTTATTATTTATTATTATTATTATCTTAAGTTAACAAATAATATTAAAACTGGCATGTCAAGTTTTTCTTAATTATTTTTCTATATTTTTCAAGTAGCTTTTTAAGTTGTTTATTTTTTTTTTCATATAAACAGTAGGTAATTGAAGTTAATTAAAATGTATTTTTTATTGATATGGCTGTTTGATTAATATTAATGATAATAATAGACAAGTGGCAGGTCTGTTAGGTCGATCCTAATGCACAGATCTGATATTTTTGTTGTACATTCACTGAAGATGTACTGTGCAATAATACCAAGAAGTTCATTTGACTGTTCATGCACACAACTGCATTAACATAAGCACCTTCCACAGAAAGCCCACACCAATACAAATGATTATTGGAAAACAGCCACCTGTTAGTCAGACACCCCTCAGGTACCAAACTGAGTAACTATTTACTGCTGAAAGACTGGTCTTGTTACATTTCTTTAAGAAAGTGTAATATCAACTTGATACCAACCAACAGAACAATAACCGTGATAGCAGATGGACACAACATGCCATGTAAGATTTGCCTTTTTAATAGCTTTGAGTAATTTGGACAGCTGCAGGGTTTGGGGATTATGATTATGATTTATTGAGGTGTCAGAGATGAAATTGGATTTGGCTTTCCACTTCCATAACCAGCCAGGGTTGACTGACTGTCCACATGACAGCAAGTGAAAGTGACAACATGGCCATTAGACATCTCAAACATCTGTGATATATTTCGACCACCCACTGCTCGATAACCATTATGACTTCCTGCAGTCTGGCAAGGATATTTACTAAAACAAAAACATTGTTCTGGTTTTATCAGCCCTGTGGTTGGAGAATAAAACACAATGCCTGAGGTTGAGGTCGACCTTTCACTGTTAAAAATGAAATTATGGTGCGGATGGGATTCTAAAGAGTAGAGGCATGAGGAAGACAGGAAATGACCGCAGGCCTGTGTTTATGTCTCTGACTGACCTTGGACACAATTTACTGTAATCTGGGCTGATGCAAGTTTGGTCCCAGAGAGAGACATGTCCTCCTTTGGAAGGTTTGAATTGTCAATGCCACCTAGACTGAGACTGAGCTGTCAAAAACTAGTGAGCTGTCAACACAGGCAGCATTTTAAGGCAGTATACCTTATTTAGACCAATTTTTAAGACACTGAGGGAGAATGCAACAAACTGAGTGATGTTGAAATAGCATCCATTCTTTACTGAAAAGTATTGATTTAAAAAGAAAAATATTTAAAAATGCATTAATATACCCAATATTTGTATGTATTGTGTATTTATTATGTATTAAGTGTATTATGTTGTATCAGCTTCCCAGATAGCACACGTACGTCTGCAAGATGTCTGTTAAAGATCACTTCATCTGGAAAGCATCTGCTGTGTACAAACATCTGATAGACATCTTTAATATTTTGTGTTTTCTTATACATTCTAAATCATAAACATCTTAAAGACATCTTCTAAACGTCTATTTGACATCTGAAATGTCCAAAAGACATACTGCAGATGAGCAAACACTAAAAAATACATCTTGCAGATGTAAATGCAGACATCAAATGTGATGTACGTGTGCTATCAGAGTTAGCATCATGCTAACTTTTGTCCAACTTTTATTATCCTAACACATTTTTCATCATGATAAGCTCTACAAATTAACACAACTTTTATGATTTTTTGAAACCTAAATACAATACCAGAGGTAAAAAGCTAAATGTAGGCTATAAATGTTCTAAACCACCATCACATGACTTTAACGTAATCACCATTAAGCTTAAAACAACTCTTTTAGTCTTTATTTAAAACCATTTCCCCTGAATGTTTGAGTTAGAACAGTTTGCGGGGGCGAGATTGTAAAAACAGTGAGGCTGTAAAAGTCGACTAGTGAGAAGATGAGTTTGGCATGAGACGTTTATGTCCCTGACAACCTCTTTAGACCCGTTTAGCCACGTGTTAAGAAAAAGTAACAAAAAAAAATGTATACAGACTGATGTATATTATGTCGTAGAACATGAAGATATCTTGAGCTTCAAATATCTACTGATTTCAGGACGATGGAACTGCTAACTCGTTTTCAGGTTTCCAAATCAATATCAGTAGTTTGCTATAATCTTAGATAAGGAGCGGTTGTTTGATTCATACATGCATTTGTGCCATAGTATACAAATGTTTTGACCTTTTAATTGGCAATATGGATAAGAGATCTTTCACTATTTCCATTTTACTGTGATGTTAACATGAATGTCTGCATTATTTAAGCCCTCTTTTTGTTTTGACAGAGCTGAACAAGAACCGAAGAAAGCTCTTTGAGCCGCCCAACATCCGCTCATCATTCCTAGAAGGGGGCGCCAGCGGTCGACTGCCACGCCAGTTCCACACAGACATTGCCAGTGTGAGCGGGCGCTGGTGAGCCCATGCCAATGCACCAACGGACAGCCTTAAACTGCACAAATTCCCATTCCCAACTCCAACCTGATATACAGTACTGGACCAAAACCCGGACCTTCTGAAACTGTGCCATTTAAACAAAGTCCATGGATCAGAGGTTAAGGGTCAAAGAACTGTTGAATATTATATGCAGTATGGTACATTATGCAATATGGTACTCATGTTACAATGAAGGATCATTGGAGCCCCTGCACTGTGCTTGTATATGGAGCAGGCAGATTTTATTTATATGCTCTTCTTCGGCTTCGACATACCAATTCTTTGCACTTTAAAAAAATGCTAAATACTTTGTCCATGGGCAGATTTGCCTGACTAGACGTGCATGGATTTTATTTAAAGCACTTAAATGGATATCAAGCCAAAGTGTTCTGCACAAAATATCCATAAGGGAAGCTTATTTCATCCCACGGCTACATTACAGTAAAATCACCAGCCTGTTGTTATTACTTATGGATCTTAGTCAGAGTAGACAACATATTACATTTGACACAAATGAAATTAAGTGTAGGTCTATCCCTCATTCAGGCCAAATTAAAACAAGTCTACCCTGAGTTCCACAGTACATTTTCTATCTATTATTTCTAAACCTGGAAATGGTTTACTGTTGAATGGAAAATTAATTTTAGTTTTAGTTCTTCTATGGTACTCAAAAGAAGATATTTAGAATGTTTCAGCTGTTTTCGACCATCCAATGAAAGTCATTTAAGTACATTAGTGCCCGCCCACTTTTTCACCAGCGTTAGTTCCGGAAGTATTTTGCTTCAAACTTTTATGAACCTTGAGGGGTCCCCGCGGTGAACGGACCAAGGGGGACATATAGTATATATTCTGTATAAATACTATATAGTATATATACTATAACTAAAGCTGTGAATGTTTCCAGATGTACACCGAAGTATTGAAACCACCAAGTGCCTTTTGTCTTGCACTGACAATTTTTCCAAAGCAATCAAAGACTATCGGTCTCTCAAAGGTACAAATATTTTACTAGGAAGTACCACTTACAAAGTAATCTTGCAGTGCATTGCTTTATCTTTACATGTACGGTATATATTTAGTATTTTCATTTAGCTCTTGAGTATGTTGAATTTGTACCTCACGTGATAGAGGTACTATTTGAGTTTGTATTGTGTGTATTGTCTTATTATGAGTGTTTATAGACTTTTTAGCCATTTGCTTTGTTAATTTACGGACAGATCAATTTGTGTAATGGTTTGTATTGTTTTTTTTGTTGTTGTTTTTTTTTATCAAATTAAGCTGACAAATGAGTGAAACAATAGCTCTTGGTGTTACCTAAAAATATTAATAGTAATAATAAAAATGCAACAGACTATGCAAAGGATCACTTTGCCATTTTAGGTTTAAATGTTTCCTTTTAAGCACATACTGTACGCTTTTATTGGTTGTCTCTTGTTTTTTAAAGCGAATGAATTTTATAGACTTTGTTTTCAGTAAATGGCTTGATATATCTTAGATTAGAGCCTTTTATATGCATCAAATGCCTCTTTAGTGAGAGACCAATTGTAATTCATTTGTAGAATTGTTTTGTTCTCTCCCTAAGAGGGAAAAATAAGGGACAGACGACGTCTTAATATTCTGACATGGTCTTCACATGGCCAGCACATATTTGAGTATTTTTGGCCAAAGTCAAATGCATAACCTCTGGGTTATGAGGTTACATCATGTGCACAAATGTACAAAGCAGTGAAGTAAAAACTGGATATTAAAGCACATTAACCAGTATTGTTTTTCCAAATGTATGTTAATTTGCCAGTGCCTTGGGAATGACTTTTAAAATCTGTGAGTGTGGTGCAGATTCTGTAATATACTCCATTATAATGTTCTGTGGTGATGTATTTGTATAATTGCCATAAATGTGGTATCGCTGAATGTTCTTCATAAGTTGAAGGTGTTATGAAAGAATAAAGCGTATGTAAATCTTTTTCATCTTATGTACTTTGTTCCATTACTGTTATGTTTGTACAATGACATTTAAAGGTTATAGTTCACCCCAAAATGAAAATTCTGTCATCATTTACTCACCATTAAATTGTCCCAAACCTGTGTGAGTTTCATTCTTCTGTTGTGCACAAAAGAAGATATTTTGAAGAATGTTCAAAGGGTTGCTGGTAGCCACTGACATCCATAGTATGGAAAAAATACTTTCGCAGTCAATAGCTACCGTCAACTGTTTGGAAACCAACAATCTTCAAAACATATTTTGTGCTCAACAGAAGAAAGAAACTCACACAGGTTTGAAAAGACATGAGGGTAAATGATGAAAGAATTTTCATTTCTGGGTGTGACATTTGGTTGCTATGTGTTTTTAAATTGCATACTTGCTACATAATGATTCATTTCCATCATTAGTGACATGAACTTCTGTAAACTTCTGACAAAACTAGATGTAATGGCAGTAGAGGGGAAAGACTAGTGTAAAATGTGCTTTGAGATGAACCGCACCCAGTCAGAGCTTATGAGCCTCTGATTACTGTATGTCACAAATATGTTAGTGATCGCAGTGAAATCCTTTGCTTAAACACACACACACACACACATGGATTTTTGGGAAATGGATGTGACTTTTGGGAAAAGGATGTTCTTTTTATCTGTTTTTTTTTTTTTTTTTTTTTTCGCAAGCAGATATGAATCTGTAAGGAACAGAATAAAGAAGTATAGTCTGAAAACCGGGTGTAATTGTTTTGCTATTTTGCTAGATTGTTTTTTCTGGATTATCTCTGAACGTACTGTAAGCCAGGCCTGGACTGAAGATGGAACAGGACAGCTTGTGGCTGAAACAAGAGGAAAACATTTTCATTTTCCTCTGGCAAGCTTGCATTCCAGCTTTTAAATCTTGCCACATTGTCTGGATTGTGGATACAATGTGAAGAGAGTGCCCAAGGGTTACTGAGAGGATGAAATGTGTTTATTTCACCACAACAAAACTAAACGTCCAGACATCTTTTCATAAACAGATACAAACATGAAGGGATTTATTTATTAATTTAGATAGAATGTGTGTACTCACATAAGCTGGACCAAAAGAGCTTTATCCATTTTTTCTAGTGTCTACAGACAGACCACATTGTGTCAATGTAAATTCTTTTGAGAAGCTGAGAAGACTGCCTTCATTTGAAAGGCCATCTTATGCACCACTTTTGAATTTTTACATTTGTTATTTTCAGGTAATTTAATCTATTATTCATGATTATTAATTCACATTATGTTTATTACATATGCTCATTATACATAGAAGTAAGAAGAGTTACACCTCAGTGTAAGAGTTTTTTGTGGGTTTCACATAAAAATGGAGAATAAACGAATTTTTATTATTGTTGTGTTATTTTTACGACATAAAAATATGAAAAGCATTAAATCTCTATATTTCTGTAAGTTTTAATGAGTTCTGTGTTTTATGCATTTTACAATGTAAATGAATTACTGTAGTTTGTTCTCCAACAGGGGGCGCCAAGGCATGACTTTAAACTACTGGTCCGCAATATTTCGCATTATTAATCATCTGCATCTGCCAATAAATTTTACTTTTTTGTCAGTTAATGTCAGAACTTATTCTGATAGCTTTATTTCATTCATATTTCCTTTCTGACACATGAAATTAGCAAACATTGTTTAAAAACAGCAACCCACATTTATAAGAATAATGGATTACCTCAGAGCAGACATAATATTTTCATTATATTATAGCCTTTATGAACATGATATACCTGGATCACATTCATGATCTTTTCACATGCCGGGGTGCTTTGCCTCTGTTTTGCATTCTGCTAATGCACCTTATTTACATTCAGTAGCCTTAGTGCATCCCTTACCAGCATAACAATCATTAGTATATTAGATTTAAACATCAATAGAGAACCATACTAAAACATTTCACCTCGTCTGACACTGACTGAAGACAGGTCGTATGAGGTGATCTGATCTGTTTATGGGATGTACAATCACTGTGAAGTATTTCCCATTATGTAACGGACCCCAAACTGCTTACACACGCAAACCTGGACAAAACAGAAAGGAGAGGATGAATATTGTTGATTTTGGTTATTGAAAATCAATAAGATTTATTTTTTTTTTTTTTTTTTTTTTTTTTTGAATTATTTTCTTGTTTTAGTTTGCCACAAACAATGCAGATTTTAAATGTCAGTAAAATAAGTTATAATCAACTGTGCTTTACTCTAGTCATTACAGCCGGTGGCAATACAAACAAATCATTTAAAGCTTTGTGCTTTTAATTTTTTTTAAGGTAATTTTATATCTGGAATAAGGGATATATTATGTCATTGATGTGGTTTGTGTTTTATGTGGGACCAGACTACAATGGGCTACAGTAAAGATTTCCAATGTGACAACTTACCCCACTATGTGTTGTTTTAGTATTATAGGTGTCTAAAATATAGTAAATTTAAGTTTTATTTATTTATTTTTTCAGTTAACATTTATTTTAAGTAATGAATGTTTTATTAGTTTTAGCTTACTATACCAGCCCTGTACCAAATGAAATAAATGTTGACAAAATATTTACAAATCAATAAATATAAAAGATTCTGCTCTAGTTCTACTCAAAATAAGCAAATTAGTGACACTGATCATATGAACTTTGAAGCACAAAATATTCAAAGAATTCTCAAATCATGCTGGAGAACATGATTAATATGTTAAATCCATGCCAAATTGAGGGAATCCCAAACTATGAGAAATACTTAGCAATTCTGATTAGATGAGCAATGCACTTAAAGAGAAGGCTCTAAAGTACAGCATGTTTGGAATTATGAATGACTGGGTCAGCTTGGATGCATTACACCCCATGATTAGAATATGAATCACAAACCCATGGCATATGTCAGCATGTTTTGAGAGTGTGGCCTCCATCACTGTAAGTGCTAGCATGCTTCAGCAAAAGCCCTCAGCCCATTTACTGCTGTGTAATTGTACAGCAGGAAAGAGTGGGTCAGAAACGCATGTCCTCTGTCTGAGGCGGCACAACCCCTCACTGCAGCACAGATTACCATTTCAGCCCTGCTACATAATCACTCCCCTTCATCATAGTCAGCATGAGTATGTGTGTGTGCACACCTCATTTCAAGCTCTCTGATCACGAATACATTGCTGTAATACATCCAGGCTGTTTTGTTACTGTATCTGGCTCTGCTGCTCCATGTGGTTGTTTCTTTCTTATGCAAAATAAAGTCTTGCCATCTGCCATCTTCCCCTCACATTTGGCAGTAGATGAAGATACAGCATTGAGAATACACTCTAAGATATTTAGCCTTATCCTGTGACCAGAAGCAAAACATACAAATACAGGGATGATAAGAATGATTGGTGGCCTGGGGTCGGTGTGAAAGAGCTTCAGCCTAGCTGGAACCCTGTAATGCCTGACATACAAAATGATAGCCTGAAAAAATCAAATTTTTTGAACTGGAACTGTTTATTGAACCCAGACAAAATAATAATAATAATAATAATAATACATTTAAGAGCTACCGCTTGAGGATGAAAACCCACCTCAGTTTCATTCAGAGACCCAAACTGAGCAAATGTGCATTTTGGTGCAGTTGCTGATATTTATATGACCAAAAAGTAAGATGAAATTATTACTGATAGCTAGTAAATCAATGAGATTACTGAGACTATTACTGACTATTACTGAGATATTATTACTGATAGCTAGTAAATGAGATAATGAGAATACATAAAATGCATAAATATCAGTTGTCATTCTATTATTATATATTTTTTTCAATAATATGTCTTAAGATGATCTTTAAATGCTTTGGGTTTTTTTTTTTTTTTTTTTTTTAATCAAAGCTCTGAGGTTTTAATAGTGGGAAGCAAAACATCTGCATCGCAAATAAACTGCTGTACCAGGTGAGCTACCAAGCAGGTTTACCATGTCAGAAAAGCTATACATATCGAGCTTGTAATGTGATAGTAGTACAAATAATATTAATATTAATACTAATAACATTAGTTCACACTAATCATGCACTATTGTCAAAAGTTTTTTCCCAGTTAACAAGAAACATTCTCACAATTTTGGCACCTTCTGGAAGCTATGAACAAGCATTCTTCCAGTAATGTTAATAGCATGTTTGTTTGAGTTGAGGTCATAACTATGGAAGCCCATTTCCACCACTGAATAAAAAAAATAAATAATAATAATAATAATAATAATAATAATAATAACAATAATAAAAAGGTTATTGTGACTTTTTATCACACAATTCTGACTTTTTTTTTTACAGAATTGGGAGATATAAACTTGCAATTGCGAGATATAAAGTCACAATTTTCCATAAAGTCAGAATTGCGAGATATATAGTCACAATTCCGAGATAAAATATGTTCTCCAAATTGTATCACACAATTCTGAGAAAAAAAGTCAGAATTGTGAGATAAAAAGTCACAATTACCTCTTTTATTTTTTATTCAGCGGCGGAAACGGGCTTTCATACATAACAGTATTGTGCAAGAAGCTGCATGTAAGAAAAAAAATATATATTTATTGAAAACCTGCATTGTAATCATAATTGGTTTGATAATTTGTTGGTGTTTAACTGCTACTGATGCTAATTTCAGCTGGTTTTTGGAGTTTTGCCAAAATGTGGGTAGAGGCACATTTTTCCAATGAGTCTGTGTTGCAACATCAGCACTTCTAGAACACAGGGAGCTGTGTTGTGTAATGTAAAATATGTCTTTTTTTCTAATTAAAAGTATTGCTGAAAATAAAATGCATCATTTTTTTACGATGCAACCTTTAATTTTGAGAGTGGACAAACAGAGGCTGAGAATATATACATTTATATAGGGATGCTAGAGGGGGATGGGTTTGTAGGGTTTCCATAGGCTGCTGGAGGATGCTGGGGGAGGAGGATCCTACCAGCAGATTATTAATGGTTAGCAGGGTGGGGGTACTGGATTATCTGCCCTCTCAGGAGTTGATGACAACTCTACTGTATCTCCAGCTGCTTTACATCACCACACACTGCTCCTGCTTCAACTGACACTAGAAATGCAAGTTAAGATTATCTCTGGTTGATCTGAATGAAAAGCATCTATACTGTGACTATTCAACCATGTGACTTTGCTTCATCCCGGCATGATATTGCACAGTCTATTGAACTACTTAACCATGTGCATAATTCATTTCACACTTTATGAGCATAGTTAGAAATTTTAACACTTAAAAGCATTCCATAACCTCATGCTTTTAGGATTAAATGCTCATATCTTTAATGTTGCCATTACAAAGTTAACTCCAAGGACAAACTGCAAGACTGATAATACTGTACTGTTCCTTTAGGTTCAATAGAAATGAACAGAAAATAAACTAGAGGTGCATAATCCCTGAGCCACAAGAATCATTGAGTTAATTTGAATTACTGTTGAATTACTACCGAACACTCCCTGTCTTCCATTGGTTAAACAAATAGTCCCATCCCAGACTTATGCCATTGGTTGAGCCAGTGTTTTTCAGGATGCTCAAACAGACAGAAATGTTCTGAAAGCACCAGAGACATTGTTACACTTTTCAGATAAATCAACCTACAATTTACTGATAGTCTGAGATTACACACTTAAGATTTAGCTAATCTGGAAAAAGTGCAAAAACCATGCAATTTTTCAAGCTGTATTAGTGGAACATTCTTGCTATGGTCTTGTTTTTTTACACATACATGACTTACAGTAGCTATACAGTACACTGTAAACTTGAAGGCAAATATTTGAAAAGGTTCACAACATGGATTTTTAAAAATTATTTTAATATGTTTCCTTTTAATATGTTTCATATATTTAATATGGATTCAGCCCCTAAGTCTGAAATTATTCATTTTTAAGGAGGCAGCTCCTTTAAGAATACTGTTATGAGTGTCTAATGTAACTAAAATGTATCAACACCCCCTTATTTAATGTGCTTTGAAAACATTATGAAAGTGACGTGTAGCCAAGAATGAGAGTTTTTTTGGTATTGAAGGTGGAAAAGGCCCCTGGACATTCACTCCCACCACCTACAATCCCTGCCGGTACCAAGACTCAAACCAGCTACCTTTGAGTTACAAGTCCAACTCTCTAACCATTAGGCCCCATATTATTCATATAAACAGTCTGCAGTGTATCTGCTGTTACTGTACACTATCTGCAGTCAAATGCTCCAAACAAACATATAATCCTTCAACATGATCCCAGATGCCATTAAAATAAACCACCCACTTTTCTTGTTGCTGGGAACTTTCTGGAGGCTGTATAGAGGTAAATGACCTTTTTAAAAAGGATGGTGCATTCACATTAGTAATGAATGGGAGTAATATGAATAGGAGAAAGTGCAAAACAAAATATGTCAGAATAAATCCTGCATACTAAATAAATGAGCCAATTGGCAATTGGTAAAGTCACGCATCACTGCAGTTGCCATAGAATCATCCGTGTCCCCAGTAACGCGCACTGGCTGGTCCAGCCTAAACTATATGCTTTTTTAACACTAAACAACATTTATGGGGCAGTTTATACCAGATTTTAATGCTGGTTTTAAATATTTATTTTAAATCTGAGTGTGGCTAACAGTTTTTGAAATTTCAGGATTTTCATGTAGATAAATGCCTGAAATAGCTGCCAAATATGGCAGCCAAGTGAACTGACTTTCCCTGAAAGGAACTTAGTTTGTACAAATACATTTTATATTTCAAAAGATTAAGGATATTTTGATTTCTCATGTCACGAGCCCTTTTAATCTTCTAAACGTTCTAATTCCAGTGTTGCTCAACTGGTTGCTAGCAACATTAAGGTCATGGGTTTGATTCCCAGTGAGCACACATAAACTGTAGACTACTGATAAAAATGTATACTATGAATGCAGTGCTGTTGCTTAAGATGCATGAATGTGTCGTAATGTAACACCATCTATTGTACATCAGCTTTTATTGTCTGAACTCATCCTTCATAGAGATAATGAGAACATTTGGATGCTCCCAGTTAGTGTTATTGGAAGAGAACTGAGCTGACGATGACATCACTGAATCAACAATCAACTGACTTTAACTGACAATTAAACCAACTTTTTTCTATTGTCATCTTGCATTATCACCACACATTTTTCCTGTTTAACACTGTAAAGCTGTTTTGACACAATCTGTATTGTATAAAGTGCTATATAAATAAAGGTGACTTGACCTCTCTTGACATGCAGCTTCATTTTACTATTGATACATTTTTGTTATTCAGAGAGAGTATATGAGAGAGAGATCCAGCAGTTTATCCTCTCCTTTACTAGATTCAAACTTATTTGGTCGAGAAAGTGTACCAGAATACCCATGGGAAAATAATAAAGCAGACAGACTGCAATCTTGTTACATAACATAACATTTAATTCACTTTTCATTCAGCGTTAATCCGTTCTGTGTTCACCATGTGCTCATGAGCATAATAAACACTTGTAGCTTTCCACTGTGTTCATAAGATAACACTTTAGATAATACGTTCAGTATTAGATTCCAGCTTGAAATTATGTTACATACATGGCTTGGAGCTTCAGGGGTGAGTAGATGATGACAGAGTTTTAATTTTTCTGGGTGAAATATTCCTTTAATGTATAACACAATGTTCTGGGTGAGCAAACCTATGCTGACAGCAACTGTGAAATGTTGCCAATTACTGTAGAAACAATTCCCACATCTCTCAATTTGTAGAAACACATGGTTAATGCAGTTAGGCCTATTCACCCCAAGACCAAATATTTTTGTTTCGAGCAGAGAAGAAAATGTTAGAAATATGAGAAAATTAATTAATTGAAATAATATTTAGTCTCACTGCATTCATATTGACAGTCCTAAGAAAGGTGTAGAGTAAATCTTTTGTTCATCTAGTGAATTTGCTTTCCATTTGGCCTGATAAATAGCCTACTCATTTTGGTGTAAATGATGTTAAAAATTAAAAGTTAAAACTTTTAATTGAGACTTTTTATCTCAGACTTTTCTTCCTCTGCAAGTGTACATCTCACAAACACTGACCTTTTTTGTTTGTTTGTTTTTTTGTTTGTTTGCATTTTTTATTTTGCATTACATTAGAACACGTCGCTGCTCTTTGCCCTTGACTGTGCGTGTCGCAGGAGAGATCAGCTCCGATGGAGCGGCCGTGACGATGTGCTGACGTGGCTCTCATCAGCAGCACACTGTGGAAACCCGTGGGAGACAGAGAGAGCACGGAGTGAAGATCTGTCCTGCGGCACTGCAGTCACTCTCACTAGCGGAATATCGGTAATTTAGAGGCTCAGTGATGGAGGTTCCACGCGTGGGACACAGTGTCAGCAGCCCCACGAGCCCGTGCGAGGACATGATGAAGAATCTCAGTCTGGACGCCATCCAGCTTTGTGAGAGAGAAGGTAAGAAGTGTTACTTTTGCTAAATTATCAGTTTGTCCTCAGACAGGTAAAGTGGAGGAGCAGTGCCATTGCGTTTGAGATTTGAAGACGGGGAAATATTTAAATGCATGCAAAATTCTAAATGCAAATGCATTTAAGGTGCATGCTTTTAAAGATCCTCTCGCATTTAGCTGGAGCTGGTTTGGTGTCATTGCATTGGAGCTTTCACTTGGAAATATCTTTTTAATGCACGCAAAAGCAATCACGCAGCTCACGTGCTAAACAGCAGTTTTGTCTTTTTGAAAAACGTGAAAATCGACGGCGCGTGCACGAAAGATTTGCGCGTGTGGATGCTTAGTTATTTTTCTTCAAAAAGCATTGAATTTGAGCTTTCTAGACAAGGAAGGGTTATTACAATTCATGCACCACCATAAGACCCACGTGCTGTGATTCATAGTAAAACGACGTTTTCATGAATAAATCACATAATTCCGTATCGATTAAATGCTTTTAAGTAGCGTGCATGCACACTTAGGTGCAAATTATTATTTTCCTACAGAAAGAGGTGCATGCTCTCCGAGCATTAATATTCCATGCACTTGAATGCTTGTTTCAATATGATGCTCGCGCAACGTTCAGCACCATGGACACGGTCATTGCACGCGCACCATATGAAACAATACCGGATTGCAGCTGGATGCATCTGAGGCTATACGACCAGTGAGCAATTCACTCTCTTGCTCACATCGTAATGAAAGCAAAATGTTTAGTCGAGCCACACTCTAAATATGGTGATCCATCTGGGTGACACTCTGTTGCCCATTGTCTTATGCGCGTACTTTGTATCTACTAAATTCATGATTAATGGTTATGTACAGGATTTACATGGGTGTATCCCAGTGCGTGCGTTTCTAGGCATACTTAGTCATTGATTTTCCGTTGATTCCCCCAACCCCCCTCCCCCGTTCTGTATCATAATGGCAGAATATTTAGTATTTCGTAAGTATTTGATTTTTGGCCAAGCCAATAAATTGTCTTATATCTAGACATTTTGACTTTTTTGCATACAGTAAGTTGATAACTATAACTGACAGATGTGTGTCAGTTTCACAATCTAGTGACAGTTTTCAGTTTCAAATGCTGTTAAGGTAAATTTTGAGTAAACATTTTAAAGCATGTAAATAAAAAAAAAATAAATCTGAAATTTTCTGTACATATTTGCAATATTGACACCCTGCTGCTCTATCAGCTTTGCCATTGGGAACCTTAATAAGTTAACCACTATTAACCAGTACTAATGTAATTAACAAGAGGTAAGGCAAATCAGAACATGAAGAGAAATAGCTGTGTGTTGATTTCTGTGGACTTGTTAACATCAGTATATCAGAGCAAAAGCAAAGAACATGCTTTGTGTGAGCTGAACAAAATTTTCTTAGAGCTCTGATTTGTATTCTATACCAGTACTGTGCAGAGGAACTCGAAGTCCCTTCAGCTATGCTGTCACAAGACAGAGAGAAAGACAAAAAAAAAGAAACACAGTCCGTGCAATGTAGCATTGATGCTGTCACAGTCCTTTGAGCGATATAATGGGTGTAGACACAACTCTATTGATTTAGACTCTATTATTTTATTGTTCTTATATGGACAGTGACATAAAGACAAACTTTTGAAATGTGCAGTAAATACTTTGTTCCTTCATATTGCTTTTTAACAGAATAGATATTATTTGGATGCTTCTGTTTGCACTAGACATGTTAAACACACGCAGAGAATCACAAAATCTTATTGGTTAATGGATCTTGGCTAATAATTTGCACAGATTTGGGCCAAGAAGGAACAAGACGAAGATATGATGAACATGACTGAGTCACAATGGGTACGTTCTTTTCTGACCCATCTGTCCTCTGAGTTTTATACATCACAGTGTGCCATACTCACCTCCCCTCTCCATTTGTGTTGGCATAATGATTGACATCTGTGCCAGAGTTCAGAAGAATTGTTAACCAGTTTTATAAAGTGAACTCATTCCATGAGGATTACTAGTTTCCAAGGCTCAAAGTATCATGGCTATATCCGCAATAGACACTGGGAACCACAGGAAATGATTCCCATTATTATTCAGATTGTTGGTCAACACATGTGGGTTTTTTAGTGGTATACTATTACCCACAATACTAAATATATGGTCACAGCCTTGCAAAGTACCAATTTATTTATTGTTATTAACCCCAAACCAAATCCAAACCATAAAGCACTGTTATTTCAGCCATATCACAGGAATCCTGGAATTATACTTATAATTTGAATAGTTTTTTTCACTTAGTTTCAACATATTTTAATCACACATTATCACTGAAATAATAATAATAATATAATAATAATAATAAAAGTAATAACTAATGATTTCTCTGTCAGCATATTTTATGGTAGTTATATTATTCTAAATACAAATATGGGTTTAAATGAGGATTTAATGTTACAGGTTTAAATATCAGTAAAAATAATGTGCAAAAATTAGCTAACAAATATTATTTACGACAGCAAGAAACGTCAGTTAAAATACTGCCCAATGAGCCATATATAATATAATAATTTTCTGTATCGATTTTTCATAGATGTTTTACCTGTATTTTAATCTCCCTATTACATTTACAGTTATTTTTTTTTTTTTTTTTTTTTTTTTTTTTTGGTTTGTGCCATTAAAAAAAACCTTTTAAATCTCATTAAAAGCTCAATTTAGATAAAATTTTTGCATTTTTCAATTCAAGAAATCAGTGTTAATGAATCAATATGTAAATCTGCTAAAAATTTAATTTTAAACAAACATTTTATTTTAATATTTATTTTGCATTGCACATAAAGAAATGTGAATCTATGTAAATCTATGTTATCAGTGTAAATAAGGCCAGTGTCCTGTTAATTTAATAATCAAGACACAAATATCATCATTTCCAGAGAATGAGAATGACACAGGTGTTGATCTTCTAGTAAATGCTTGGTGTTAATATGCTAAGTACTTCCTTTACTAAGATTCATGAGGAATGAGTCCATATTTCCATTATATAATCACTGTGAAATTGCAGATGCACTCAAAGCAAGCATTTGCTTCTGAAGCACAGAATACTCTACGGACATGCAACCATTTGTGAAAAGATAAAAAATAGACGAGCTGCCCCTGTGCTGTGGGGCTCCTTGATAAGCATGCATTAAAGGGGGCGTTTCTTCCCCCTCAGGGCAGGCCTCAGATGGGGAGTCCTTTGTGTGAGGGTCTACAGGAGCCTGACAGTGCTAACTCACTACCCCTGTCTGAATATACAGCTTTGGCCAGCTGTGTTTGGGGGGACTGGCTCCAAAACAGGGGCCACCATCTGCCAAGCCCGCCTGCTAGTGAAAGAAACGATTTAACATGGCCATCATTTTGCTAATTGTGTCTGCTGTGCACATATAGCACAGCACAATTTCAACAAAACAGACATGGATCAGATAAATAATGGAGCTGATTCATGATTATTAGCCTATTCTCAGCTGAACATGCCTCTAGAGACAGTCATGCTGTTTGAATAAGTGAGATTTGGGGCAAAGAGTGTTAGCTGAGTGTAAACTCTTTTGGGTTAAATCTAAATATAGGTTTTATATGTCATAATACATTAAACAGTTAACTAAAGAGGTATAGCAAACTGAATAGATGTTAAAAACCCATGAACTTGCTTCACAAATGCAACTTAAAAACAGAAAACACCTAAATATATTTTTTAAATAGCCAATAGACTTTGGTTCAAAGGGATAGTTTACCCAAAAATATAAATTCTGTCATTATGTATTCACCCTGATGATGTTCTAATGACATATGATGTCGTTGTTTTAAGGCATTGTTGGAACAACACCAGGGCTAGTAAATAATGCTGCAATTTCTTTTTTAGGTGGATAATCCCTTTAAACCATAGCTGTAAACATGGTTTGCGACTTGCTATTGCTATTCAGAAGCAAGTGGTATCAGTGGGAGGGACATTCTAGCATTTGATTGGACTAAAATTTGGATACACCTCTGAGTTCAAGATGAGTCATCAATATTTTTGGTCTGTTTCCTGGAAGACAAAGACTTACAATTTTGAGTATAAAGACCTATAAACATGATTTATAAAATATAAAGACGGCTAAACACAAACATGTTTTAAAAAAAAAAAAGTTTCCAAAATTATTATTATTATTTTTTTTGCATTAAAACAAAACAGAGGACAAAATGTTACAAAACTCCAATTTTGATGTTTTTAATAAAAGCTCAACACCATGCCCTTCAGCTAAAACTTTGTATGTTTTTCCATCACCTCAAGCACAAACATCACACAAAAAGAAACACCATGACAGGCTTCCTTTTTCTCAGATCACATCTTTCTCTGTGGTGTTATATCACTGGTGTCACAGTTTCACACAGTGTGTGTGCTTTTCACAACTACTGTCTAAAAACTAGAGTGTTAATACAGTTATATGCCACATTGCTGCTCTATTAAGAGATTCAGTCATGTGATTATTCACTCTCGCGCTACATGCTCTTTAGACAAGCTCACCGTTCACTCATGGATAAAGACTGAACATTAACTCTCCTCATCTGTAGACTCTCATCTGAGATGAGGTTTGCATAATTCTTGGCAATTTGTATGTTGTTTGCATGTTTTGTTGAAATTCACCTAACTCTGGACTGGTTTTGCTTCAGGAGCCAGATTTACATTAGACATCAAGCGGTGGAACAAGACCAAAAAATTTTATCGTACAAAACTAACATATCTGCTTAACAATATCTAAAATAATAACATGACTTAGACTAAAAAAAAAAAAAACAGACAATTGTGTAAATGCATAAACAACAAAAGAAGCGTGATTTAGCAGACAAACACATGGAACAAACACTGGCCAAACATTGCATAAGCATTCCTGTAGCTCAAACAATAGAACATGGCGCCAGCAATACCAAGGTCATAAGTTTGATTTCCAATCATAATTAATTCCATGAACTGATGAAAAAAGAATGCCTACTTTGAGTGTAATGCAAGTTGCTTTGGATAAAAGCTTCTGGCAAATGCATATATGCATCCTCGATGTCAAAAATTTTGCCATATTCATGATGATAGATTGGATTAATGATGATGGATTTGCTCCAGAATATGGCAGAGTTTGGCTAGTCAATAACAATAGTTGATGGGAGTGTTTTCTTCTTGTTTTCAAAAGCCTACAAATCTTTTTACTTCTAATTTTTAAGAATACATAAATCCTGATTGCACGGCTATATGTATTTTATTATTTGCATATTGCATAGTTTTCCCCTGCTGGCTGCGGCCCATTTTCATTCACATGATGACTCAGATCAGAAACAGAAACAGATTAGCAGTTTAGTAAATACTGAAAAAAAAAATGTCTCTGATGATCTCTAAAACGTAAATGATGACAGGATTTTCATTTTTGGGTGAACTGTCCCTTTAACAGTCAGTGCAGTATACTGTCATAAAGAAAGTTGGTTTAGCAAACTGCAAGGATTACAACGAATACCCCATGGGGTCTAGACTGTTTAATATGATTATGTTATTATAAAAAACAAACCTTTGGGGGTTAGTGAAATAAACTAGGTCAGTCAATACAACTGTGGCAGTGCAGAAATTTTGTGCCACAACATCATTTCTGTTTAATTTCACAAATTGATTGGATGGAGTGTTTCAATTAATGGCGGAAGTGAGGAGTATATAGGTGAGTGTGTCATACCTGAGATAGATGCATCATCAGTAAGGTTTGCAGTAGTGAGAGTGAATGGATTACCGTGTGAAGTGGAAAGACGGCTGCTTGTCGAACTGTTGCTTCCTGTAAGCAATGTCTGGTGAGTCGCGGAGTTCACTTGACTTTTTCAGTGTTGCACTTCGAGATCGCTCTGCTTTTAGTAAGCTGTTATGAAGACAAGTCACAGCTGCTTATCTACCTGTCCTGGTGTCTGACGACAACCGCTAGAATCTCCAGCTTCCAATTTTTGACAGGATTAATCCTGTCTGGCACCTGAAAAATTTTCTTTTTTTTTTTTTTAATTATGCTAGGGCAGCCACCACCATTACACAGCTTATTTAGGAGTTGGCAAAAGAAAAAGAGGTTAGGTCACTTCATATTTAAATACAAAGTTTGATGAGATAACACAGATTGTTTTTTGTAGCCTGATCAGTAATGAAACTAAAAAAAAAAAAAATTCAGCACAATGCTATTATAAAAAGTAGGATATATCACTCTACAGAAACAGACACCAGGCTTAACCTTGAAAAAAGATACATTCAGAGTGAAAGGGACCATTCAGAAAGGTTTTATGTTTCCCAATGCTAACCGAATAACTGACCAACAAAGACCAAAATAAACCTGTGAAGATGATGTCCGTATGGAAGAGACTTGTGTCAGTGCTTGCATGACATTGACCAAGGGGAGAATATCTCATTTCATGATTTCTAACTACATCAGCATTTCACAGCATGCACATACAATAAAGTACAACACTTGTTTGCAAAAACACTTTTCTACATTTTTCATACCATTCAAAAATACAATTAGTGAATAAATCATTAATTTGACATCTTTTAAAAAAAAAAGACTGAGGACTTTGAATCACTGCATGCAGATATTTATGAAAACTTGTTTCCACCTTGTTTTGTATGATGATACATGATGAGAATCAGCACACGGTTACAACAATATATGATTTATCTGTGTTTTCTTTAAGTCATCTCAGGTATTTTCATATAGATAATGTAGATTTATTTTGCAGTGCTAATCATCATAGCCTTTATTACTGTATAAAATACTATAAGATAAGAATCAGTTCACAGAAAGAAGTTTTGGTTTGAATTGCATGATTCTCCTAGAAGGAGTATGCATTAAAAATTTCCCAAAAATCCACATTCAAACCTTTTTGTCAAAAGGTGGTGCTATAGAGAGCTCCTCCACGACCATTTCTGAGCTTTTGCAAGTGTCTAACTATCATTAATGCTGAGTTTCATGAAATTCTAAGCATGTTAGGTGCCTTAAAAACACCTGAACAGAATATTCATGTTTGAAACATTGCTATTGTATATAGTAACAGTATTTAAGATATCAAGAATCCCTTTGCCGTTTTACATCTGCCTTGTTTTGACATTATTCTGATGAAGTTTGAAGAAAATCGAACTTCAAAGCATTATGACACTTTCTACTGCCAGTTGGTGGTGCTATAACTTTGACTCATAATTGTCACATGTATGTGATCAGCCTCATATGACAAACAAATTGCTGATGTTTGATCAAACTCAGGGAATGTGTGCAAAAGTTATTCGACAATTCCTGTTTCTCATTTCTCGCCATAATTTCATTGACTCGCCTCGGGCAAACCATTCAAGATATCAAAAATCCCTTGGCAATTTTGCATCCTCAATGTCTTGAGGTCATGTTGACCAAGTTTGGTGGCCATTGGATGAACAATAGGAATATTGCGAATTCCACAGTATGCGCTTTTCTCAAAACCCTGAATAGCCGACTTTCAAAAGTTATTTGGTCTGATGAGGTCTATATGTGTATATGTGTATATATGTAAATGGCACATTTCAGCTTTAAGTCAAATCAAAGTGGTTACCTAATTTCAGTGCACTTCATTGAAGAAGCTGTAAGTAAAGAGCTGAAAACAAATTCAACTGATGGAAACATAATATTTCTTACAAAAAAAGACTAAAAACATTTTTACAATCTATTTGATATGACATATTGACAAAGCATTAGATCTAATATTGTTCAATAAACGTGACATTCCCATAAATATCCTGAAACAATGACCGATGGCATTACATCAGAGTCCCATCAGAAAACCTTACAGCAGAGGCAAAAGCATATCCTACAAGAGTTATTTATGATTCGGTGGCCTCATCAAACATTAAAACAGCTTTGTGAAATCGGATGTGTCTACACATTTACTGCTTGTTGTCATCCTGATGATGCTTTAGCTTTGGTCTAAAGGCACAGAAGAAATCAGCCCTTTTAACAGAATGATCCATTTCCTCTGAGACCAGTACAGTGGTAATAATCTTCAGGAGTGTTTCAAGCTGTGCATCATTAAGCATTTTGCTTAATTACCATTGCTTAAGATCCTTTGATTTTTGACAGCTTTGAGAAAATGTGTCTTTATGCATTAAACTCAAGGGAAGACTGGCTGCATTTGATGCTGTCTGTATGGTTTCCGCTTGCCTGAGGTCATAATGTCCTACTGTTTCTCAAGTGTCCAGCTGACAAAACCTGCAAGGTCAAACAAAGTCATGAAATAAAGTTGTAGTTGCCATGAAAATTGGCAATTTAAAACAGATTGGAACTTGTGGGTGGTTGCTAGTGTATTGCTTTCCTGTTGCTAAGTGATTTTTTAATGTGTTTTAGCATGTTGCCTTGCAGTTGTAAAGGGGTCCTGGTAAAACAGTTATATTGTGAAATATTATTACACTTTAAAAGATCTATTTTCTATCTTAATATATATTTAAATGTTTGTTTGTTTTTTTCCTCAGATGGCAAAGCTGAATTTTCAGCTTCATTACTCCAGTCTTCAGTGTCACATGTTCCTTCAGAAATCATTTCTTAATATTATCAGTTTTGAAAAGAAACCATGATACATTTTTTCTCAGGATTCTTCGATAAACAATTCAAGCTAATATTTTTTTGCTAGCAATAGGAGAAAGATGTGAGACAATGTTTTTTCTTTAAATTTAGCTAAGAACATCATTACGACTCCTGAGCTGTGAACGAGAAAAGTCTGAGCAATTAAACGTTCCTCTGGGTTCTTGTTTATAGTGCAGAGGTTTGCGTTTTAGCATTTTTCATTTACACTGCAATGTCTTCCACTGCACAATTAGCACTTTTATTTTTCCATCTCTGTTTTCGTGTCAGCGCCCATGTCAACACTTCCTTAACCAAAATGAACAATGTGTCATTGAATTTGCACTGTAAGACAGCTCTGAGGATTCCACCTCTGCAGCATCACTCCCCTCGGATTCAACACATTAAAGAATGAAATGCTGGTCTATTTATAGTCTTGGGACCAAGGACTGATGAAACTTTAATGCGCTGCCTCAGACACAAGAGTGGTCCAGTAATACCTGCACCCTGGAGATATTAAACTCTATCATCCTTGCATCTTAAGCGGGAATTCAAGGAGGAGAGGTTATATAAACATGGACAGCCACTGGGCTGTGAGGGAGAGCTCTGTGTGTGATTTATTAAAGTGAAGTGGTGGCCATAGCTTTAAGACATCACCCATGAGGCCACAGCATTTCATAAACCATGGGATATTATGGTAAATTCCCAGTGTCAGTGCTTGGGATTCATGACTACACAGATAGATGGCCATGTTCAGTCAGTGTGTTGTGTTATGATGTTGTCATCCAGTCATCATAGATTTTGTTTTGCAGGTTTTATAATCCACCCATCAGGCTTTCCTCTAGCAATAACCAGCACCTTATATATCGGCCAAATGACAAAGGATTTAAATGTGAATCCATATGCATGTATATGAGGATGATAGTGATGCCGTTTAACTTTGGCTTTGGATTTCATCCACAAGTGTTTCATGAAAGGCTCTGTTCCTGCATCATGTTTCCTGTTTATTATTCATTAGGATGAATGCAACAAAGCAGTCCCTCTCTTTCCTCATGCTCCAGAGCGGTGGAGTACTGCTGAGGGACTTTTTCAGCTCAATGAGGGTGTTGTGGGGCTCATGGAGTGGCCAACCAGAGAATGTTGAGGATGAAGATGCCCATTGTCTGTGGTCTCATGCGTTCTCTCTGTCCATTGTTGTCTGGTCATGTGAGGATGCCAGCGGCTGTCGTCATTGTGAGGCCTTATTTTGTTAGGGGAAGAGTCCCTATATCTATACACAGTATGGACAAAAGTATTGGGACACCTGCCTAGTACACCAACAGAGACTTTAATGACATTGTATTCTAAATACAAGGACATTAATATGGTGTTGATCCCCCTTTACAGCTATAACAGCTTCCACTCTTCTGTGAAGGCTTTCCACAAGAATTTGGAGTGTTTCTGGGGGAATTTTTGCCCATTTTTCCAGTGGAGCATTTATGAGGTCAAGCACTGATGTTGGACGAGAAGTCTGTCTCACAATCTCCATTCCAGTTTATTTCAAAGGTGTTTGACGGGGTTGAGGGCAGGGGTTTGTGTGGGCCAATCAAGTTCTTCCACACCAAACTCTTCCAACCATGTCTTAATGCAAAGTTGGAAGCATAGCATTGTCCAAAATGTAAGGAGATTAGCACAACCCCCTGAAATACAGCCCCATACCATTATCCCTCCTCCGCCAAACTTTAAATTTGGCACAATGCGGTAAAGAGGTAACATTCTCCTGATATCTGCCAAAAACCGACTCGCCCATCAGACTGCCGATCAGAAGTGTAATTCATCACTTCATAGAACTGGTTTCCACTGCTCCAGAGTCCAGTGGGACTATGCTTTACTTTACACCACTCCATCCTACACTTGTCATTGCACCACTTGAGGCTTCGATTGTCATTGCACCACTTGAGGCTTGCACCAGCCGCTCGGGCAATGTAGGTTACCGGCTCGGTGTTTTTGTTTTGTTTTTTTGCTTCATTGCTGGTGTTTCTAAGCTCTTCCCCTTTCCAATAACAGTACTTACAGTTGATTGTACACTGTGAAAAATTCCCAGGAATTTACAGGGTTTAATAATATTGTTTTACAATAAATTACTGTAGCAGTGTTAATTTCGTTGACGAATAATTTTCGTCATAATATTCGTCAACTACATTTTTTTCACCTATGACAACGAGACGATAACTAAGTAAAACTCTTTTTGAATGACAAAAACTATGATGTAAATCTATTGACATTTTCGTCAACAAATCAAAACGAAAATGTTAGGGAGGGACGATTTGGGAAGAGATTCATTCAGAATGAAATCTGCTGCGTGGTTAGATGCGTACATATGAACTGGCGGGACATAAACTAACATACACTTGCTGCATGTCGCATAAAACTTTAAAAAATGTCAATATGTGGGAGTAAGAGAAGAGCAGACATGGATAAATCTGACGATGCAAGAGAGAACTCAATTCGTTCCGGTTTTCTGAGCACAGACACCGAAGCATACACACACAGAAAGCATGTCTCACAGCACGCGAGTACTCCTTCGCATCACATTAATGGAGAATTACACACAAAATTATGTTGAATTGTCCGTTGTGACGAGTATTCACGTAAACACATTTGATTATGTCTTAAGTGAACGTAAGCAGTAGAGAGAACGTGTATCAGTTCATTCCATCCATTGCAGCTGTGCATTCGGTTTTAAAGGGACAGCAGCCTAATTTAGTTGCTATTGTCATTGTCACTGATGTTAATCAAACAACAAAAGAAAGACAGAAAATCACTCTAAAGATTAATCTAAATTTATTTATAGAAATAAATACGTCTGCTTGAAAGAATGAAGAATATGGTAAGCAAGTTTTGGTATAAAGAATGCATAATTAGCCTATATAAACATTGGTATTTTATTAAAAAGAAGATCAAGTTCTTGTTCTTTATGAGAAGTGGTTTTATTTAATTTTAACATGAAGGCATGTTGTGCATCACCGCAGTTAAATCTGTCTATCATGATAAAACCTTAATATCAAACCTATATAATGAGTTTGGAAATTTTAGAGAAATGCTTAATAATGCACTGTAAACCCATTAGATTTTAGCCAACTTAATTTACTGTAGATTTAGTCGACTAAAATCTTATGATATTTAGTCAACTAAAACTAGACTACAATTATTAGTAGTTTAGATCTAAAACAATTCAAATGAATATAATTTGAATTTTTGTAATAAGACTATGACTATTAATATGTCAAAATTTGCTGTCAAAATTAACACTGTACTGTTTTTAGAAATTTGCTGTGAAATCAATGCATGCTGGGTCATTTTCTTACAAATCACTGTGAATGAACAGCAGAATGATGCTAACATCACAGTAATTTACTGTTCTTGTTTTACTGTGAACTCACATTATAAAGTTGTCTTTAACTGTGCCACTGTGAGAAATTTAGTTATTTACTACTGTAATTTTTTGAAGTCCCCATAATGGTGATTAGTAATCAGTATTTGTTTGGGATCTTGGTCCTTGTATGTTCATGTTCAAATTTCTGATCTAGTCATGTCAGAAGTGAGAAATGAAAGGATTTGTTAAAATAATGACAAGCTAGAATATGAAATAAGCTAATTGCCTGGCTTAGTCAAACTATTCTTAGCATGAACATGAAGATTTTATTTTATAGTTATTTAAGCATGAAGATTAATAACTTATTTCATATTCATAACTGTTTGTGGGTGGATTTTTCACAATAATGAAGCAACTGCTGAGATACATCTTTGATCAATACTCAACATACAAAACACAACAATGGTAACACTTAACAAATAAAAACAACATAAAACAACACAAACTACACAAACTGCTAAAAGTGAAAAAAACAAAAAAACAAGTTCAATAGCACAAATAAAACCCAACAAAAATTGAAAAACTCTACAGAATGATCTGTTCATGCTGCATTGCGTGCTGGGTGCCTTCATAATACATACTGTATGCATTATGTGTGCATTACTATACATAAGTCCCACTGTGAAATTACTGTGAAAGTAATGCAATTACCAACCTGGAATGTACTGTAATTTCACACTAAAATGTTTAACAGTGTGAAATATCTAGCAGGGATGAAATTTCACTGATTTATTGGAAAGGCGGCATCCTGTTACACGCTTCATCTCTTCAGGTGGACCTATTTTTTTCATAAATGTTTGTAATTGCAGACTGCATGGCTAGGTGCTTGATTTTATACACCAGTGGCAATGGGTGTGATTAACTCACCTGAATTCAGAAATTAAGAGGTGTGTCCCAATACCTTTGTCTATATAATGTGTCTATCTATCTATCCTCTGCCTGTCTCTTCACCTAGAACACTCTAGCAGCCAGCAAGCCAAGGTCTATGTATCTTCAAGCTACAAATGTCTCTTCAAATTATTTACGCAATCTAACTTCATAAGACTTCAAACCTTTAAAGTAACAATCTGTAATCTTCCAGGCAAAGCTGTGTCAAACCAGCAATCAAAACTTGTCTTGCCAAACTTTGTTCCTCTCTTTATATTTGGAGGAGTCAGAAGGTATGTGTCTTTGTGTAATGTTGAACTGACTGTGAAAATGTCAGTGTCACATTCCCAGAACAGAGGGATTCTTCTTTCCTATTACCGCAATAGAAAATAATCTCCAATACACTGACATCCGTTATAAGAATGATGTCATCTTTTGGAAATATGACATACAGTGCAAACGGTATGGTGAAGGGGAGGGATGCAGAACTTCAAAGGATATTTTACCCTTTTCCTAATGGGAGTGGCTGACCAGATTACCCAACTGAGAGACAACCCATCTCTCTCTCTCTCTCTCTCTCTCTCTCTCTCTCTCTCTCCCTCCCTCACTCCTCGCTCTGAAATTTCAGTCCAACACTAACACACGGTCAGTTACTGAGTCCAGCTGATGACATAATCCAGGTTTCTCCTATGGGAGTGTGCTTGGCTTGTAATACAAACACTAAAGCTGCTCTAAGCCAATGGCGTGCACTTAAGGCTCAGGGTGCATTGAAGACGGGACAGGACAGCAGACCATGTCTACTAGCCTCAGCTACTGCATTACACCTGCTGCTCCTGCCTGAAGGAGCCCATGAGAGCATAGTATTTGTCCGGTCGGTACGTGTAATGGTTTCTGTCCTCGGATATAATCTCCTGCAGGCTTAGGCTTTTGCATCACCAGTGGTTTTTCTAGTCAGTTGTGAACAAACATTACCTGGAACCAGATGCAGAGAGCGGATGAAAGCCAGAGTGAGTATCTGTGCTCATTAGTAAAACAGATGCTATGACCTTGTGACTGATTGATGAATGAGGCCGTGTTAATGAAAGGATAACGCTTCAGTGCTTTGGTATATTTCTGCTATTGCTTTTTCAGAAATGCAATTATTGAGTCCTTTTTGTTAATGGATTACTGATGCTATCTTCAAAAGGAGAGGGCAGTTTATTTTAGAGCATTATTGATAATGGAAAGACGGAGAAAGAAATGGGTTTGTTGTATAGATATGTTTGCTAAGGATTTATTTACTTAGATCATCTTCTTAATTTAAATTACACAACTGATAGGGTATTAAGTAACATAACATCTGCGTAACCACAGTAACCATCATCATGGATGATGATTTCAGTAGCACTATTTAGGGAGAAGGAGGTTCTCCTCATGCCTTCATACTGTATCACCCCATTCAAATGTCCTTACAAGGAGAGAAGATGAAATTAGAAGTGTTTTGCATTGCTAGTGTATAGTGATTGAGGATTTGTGAAAATGGGTTTCCTGTGCATGACTGTGTGTCCGGATCTTTGATGATGATTCTACATGACAAGTCATTAGTGCTGCTTGAGTTCTCATTCACTATTGCATGCTTATGGGCTATAATACATGCTGTAAACATATATAATGCCAGTCAAGCATTTGGACAAACTTGAATGAAATTATTTCTTTCAAATCTTTCGGTTTAACTGTTTATGCTTAAATTCATAGTTTTGTATACAAATATAAAATCTGCCAAATATTATAAAAAACAAAACTATTATTAATAATAATTATTATTATTATTACATTATTATTCACTATGTATTACTAATATATTAATCTAAAAATAATAATGATAAATATTATTTCTATATAGTATTATACTATATTCAAAATATTAATATTAAATATTTAAAATGTGTGCAAACTTTGGACTGGTACTATATATAGGGTTGTGTGCCATCTGTGAGTTTTTGGCATGCTCAGAAAGATGTGTTGTTGTCCTGGCTTTTTGTCCATTAAGCCTGAGATTACTCCCTCCCCACCTCCCCACTCCCCCACATAGAGAATCTAAATTGTGAGCAGTTTGGCATTTTGATCCTCTTAAGGCTTTTTAGGTGTAATTTGAGTTACAGCATGCCACAACGGTGTCCAGTAATGTTGTTGGATAAATGTCATTGATGGCAGATTTCTATGCACTTCTTGGTACTTTAAAAATCTCATAACAACGTTACGTCAGAGGTGGAATTATTATGTGAATGGTGACTTAAAGTATCTGCACAGAGCTTTTTATTTATGTTACAAAACATGTCAACAACATGACATTTCCCCCCTTAAAATAATAATAAAAATAATTCATTTTCCTGATGAATAGAAATTTGAAAAGAGCAGCATTTATTTCAAAGAAATCTTTTGTAACATATTATTATAAATTATCCATCCACATTATAAATCAACTTAAAATAAATCAAAAATAATTTTGAATTTTATTTTGAGTTTGTTTTTATGAATGTGACTTAACTGCATTAGCTGTGTGGGTTTGTGTTAGAAGACCTGTGCTGCTCTACATTTAACATCTCACAGCTACTTGATACTGGAAACCAATAGCAAACCAAACCAATCGCAGTAATTACACTAAACAAGTAGACTTCTTCATTCTCTTGTCTCACAGACCCTCTGGTTGTTAATTAGAAACACTTGTGATATGGAACTACCACGTAACAAGTTCTTTATTTTGTGCTTGAAAGTAACAAAGTGTTCCACAAGTGATTCTCAGCAGAGATAATAGTGTACCAGTGAGACAGTACTGGATGTCAGAGTGCTCCTCCCTAACGTAGGCGATCTCTTGTTATCTTCAGTCTTTATTCTGAGAACACATAGTGCAGGCAAGAGATAAAACAAGAAATGATTCAGTGCTGGGAGCTACAGTAAGGGGCTGCCTATGAATCATTCATTCAGCCTCTCTCTGGTGGCTGAGAGGAGCTCGCTCATCTATTACGCTCCATCTGAAGTGACACAGGAGGACGTCTCCCTTATGGTGCTTCTCCAGCTCTGACTCGACTGCCTTCATCTCTCTTTCTCTGGTGTGTGTTTACACACCGGTTTTAGCTGACTGGGCAGGTAATGTGTCTGCGTATCAATCCTGCAGGCTTTCTCTTTTTTCTCTTTCTTTGAAGTTCATTCATTCGTGTCTCCCTATAGAGCTAGAGTGAATGGACGGGCCACCTTGGTGCCAGGACAGAGAGAGTTTAGGGTTAGTGCTTGAATAGCTAAGCCTCCTCAGTTCAAAGGCCCAGTGTAAGAGACAAAAAAGGGGAAAGTTTTAGGTCTTATTTTGAACAAATAGTCAATAAAAGAATATGCTTAGCCTTCGGAAAATTGTGATCGTCAAATTTGGGAGGTCAAACTTTACTACGGAGTTTATTTTCAAGTAATTTTTGCATCTCTGTTACTGAAATGTATCATTTAGTGGGGACTTTTTTTGGACCAACTGTTGGTTGAACTTAAATTTCACATAAAAATATTACATATTTTTCTATAAAACATTTGTTTGATAATTTTATCTTACAATAACCGTGATTAACCTAGCTGAATTAAAGTTTTTACCATGCTGTAGAAAGAGTCCAAATTCCTTCATGGGTGTCACAATATTGAAGGATGCATAGTTTTTGTTTTGTAATCAAGGAAAATCATACAGTGACAAGGTTCAAGGCAAAATGTGGGGCACAAAAATTATGTTTGATAAGTAAAAATATTTTCATTCATTGAGCTGAATATAAATTATATGTATTATGACAAAATTATGATTATAAATTATGATTTTAAGTGTCAGATTCAGGTGAGAACTTCAATGACTGGGCAAGCTAAAACCACTTCATAAAGAAGGGGAATTCTGATATTTGATATGTTTAAAACATATTTTACTTTGGACAGCAGAAACATGGTATTTGTGCCTCTAATTGTAAAAAAAAAAAAAAAAAAACATATCACAAGATGCCAAAGTATATGGTATTTGTAATAAAGTGAAATTATTTAGGCATATGGCGACATGTTGCTGGGTCAACTTCGGTGTGTTTTTACTAATAAATTGGTAGAGAGATTATTTGTAGGAATATTTATATATTTATTTATTTATTTTACAGCCTAGAAATCATATCAGAAACAGCAGCATGTGAGATATCTTTATCTCAGATATTTTTTGTACAGCAATTTCAAGTGAAATATGAAATGTATATCTAGTAGAGCTACTGGTAAAGAATAGTATAGTTAAATATGTAATGTGTTAGATGCTCCAGGTAAATTAAATATGTTGTGCTTCTAAGAATAATTTATTTAGCCATGTCATGGCACTGTAGTGTAAAAAAAAGGGAACTAAGCATTTTAAATATGCTTTAATTATTTTATTATTTTTTCTGATTAAGCTGCTAGTTCAACAGTTTACTTGTGTTGTGCTTGCTTTTATCTTGCAACACTGGAGAAAATAATAAAATAAAAGATAAATAATAATAATATCAGATTATAATCTGATAATATCTGATGATATCAGAATATTGCATAGTCACTTTGCTTTTTTAATATGCAGGAATTCATGATATTGTTGGTAATTTTTCCCATATAGAGACTGTGGTGCTAGTTTTCATTTAGGGCTGCAAGCTGTTTTGCTGATTCGACCTTCACCAGGTCTCAACGGAGATTGTGTTGTCTGTTTTATTTCAGAGCTGAAAGGGAAATGCTCTGAGGTGGGTCTGATTGTGTAGTGTGTTGATTACATGATAAAAAGCCACACATAAAAAGACGATGATTGCAATTTGTAGTGCAATATGTGATTTGTAGTCTGGAAGTCCACTAAATTTAAAAGCACAAATCAACCAGAGAACCGCAAATCCAGCTGAGCAGCTGATGATTAAACTAATCATAACACAAACAAAAACTCAACAATTACTGATTAGTGAGGCTCAGTACTTTTGGGTCTAAGTGTCAGAGATCAGACTTTTTTTATATGGCAGACAAGAAGACAGCAGTAAAATATGAACAGACTCTGAAGGAGGGACCTGAGCCAAACATAGAGATTTTGAATTGGGCTCATTTAAATTTACCACCTAGCAACCACCCAGAAGCAACTACCTAGCAAAGTTATACCAACCATCTTGAAAGCCTTAACATTATGGTGGCGAGTATTGCACAAGCAAGAACCAAAAAATCTCCTTGCTCATTGGAATCTAGTTGAATGTTACTCCGCACCAACTGAATTCTACTTCCAGTGCACATCAACACTCATCATGGATTAAATTACACAGTTCTAAAAGCACATCCTCCAAGTCAGTCGTGGCTGTGTTGCTAGCAGTCCTTCGTGCTGAAGTTCAGTATTGACCTGGATGAAGGTCAGGCCCTCATGAAAACATTTGTTGTATCACTGATAAAATCACACATTTCAAGACTCTGTGGCATTACAAGTGCTGTTTTCTTTCTTGTGTTGACATGAACATTGACTACTTGCTTGTATAAAGAGGAAGGACATTCTTATTCTAGAGAGCATTTGATTGGCCAGAAATTTGGAGACACCACCGAGTGCATGATGAGTCATCAACATAATTATAATTGCATAATTTTACCTGAAACATCCTTGTGTTACAGTTATGAAATCTCAGATGTTTTTGTTTTTTCAAAGGTAAAAGTGTTGTCAATACTGGAAATTACTATATGTATATATACACACACACACACACACACACACACACATATATATATATATATATATATATATATATATATATATATACACACATATATATACAATGTGTTAGACGCACAAGGTAAATTAATTATGAAATACTTTTAGACGCACAAGGTAAATTAATTATGAAATACTTCTTATTTCTAAGTATAACTCATAACTCATCTCATGGCATGTAAAAAAAACATAATGGTATAAAACATACATTATTAATTATATTATTAATATTTTATCAGAATAAGCTGCTAGTTCATCATTTTGCATGCAGTAAAAGTGCTGTGCTTGCTTATACCACTAGAGAAAATAATGTGTCAGAATAAATATCAAACTCAGCGATGACTTGCTGCTTGCTGGGAAGGTGGTATTGGGGAAGAGACATTCTTATTCTGTAGAGCATTTGATTAGACAGAGATTTGGACACACCCCTGAGTACATGATGAGTCATCAATGTTTTTTGTTTGATTCCTCGAAGAGAAAGACTACATTTTAAATGTCTGTTCCCTCTCCCAACATCTCTATCTGTCTCTCAGGAAATAAGTCCCTGGACAGCGGCATTGCCGAGATGGAGGAACTTCCTGTTCCCCAGAACATCAAAATCAGCAACATCACATGCGACTCTTTCAAGATCTGCTGGGATATGGACTCCAGGTCAAAGGAACGCATCACACACTACTTCATCGATCTCAACAAGAAAGAAAATAAGAATGCCAACAAGTTCAAACACAAGGTGTGTGAACACAGCAGCTCTATATTCACTCCTTCTTACACATCCTGATCTGACCTGATGTAGGCAAAAGCAGATCTTCAGTAATGTTCTCAGGTGCATGTGTTTACAGAAAGAGAACTGCCAGAACACGACTGTCTAATCTCATTTATTATCTGTCTCTGCTAGGACGTCCCCACTAAACTGGTAGCGAAAGCAGTTCCTTTGCCCATGACAGTGCGAGGACACTGGTTCCTGAGTCCACGCACTGAATACACTGTGGCCGTTCAGACCGCATCCAAACAGGGTGATGGCGACTATGCCGTGTCGGAATGGAGCGAGATCATTGAATTCTGTACAGCTGGTGAGAACATTTTAAAGCAGGGTTTATTAATTAATTATAAATTGTAAAATTCAATAAATAAATGTGGTGGCCTGATAATCACGATGTAGTGCCATTATTAAATCAAATGCCGCAACTTTATGAAATAACTGTATAGTCTGATGTTCTGTATGTTTGAGAGTTAAGCACTGCATTGTTCAGTACACGTTTAAGTAGCTTAGTGTTTTCAGCATCGCACAGCGGCTCAGTTCACAGTAAATGCAGCAAACTCCATATCTGCATGTGCTGCATACTGTACATTTGGGAGGGTAATGTGCGCAAGGTTATTTACACGTTGGCATAATTTATAATATTTTTGTAGAAGTTTATAACATGTCACCAGTATTACACCGAAATGAAAGCTCAAGGAACATATGAAAGTGAGGAATTATATAAATATTAGTGACAGACACATAAAAATAACTATTGTAGCTAAATTGCAATGTGTAGTGTAAAATAAAATGATTAACTCCAGTGTGAACGTAATGCAGACTGAGACACTATTACAACCAAAACATTTATAATAAAACATTTACTAAAAAATTCAATTTTATCTATTTACTTGCATGTCATGTGACCATTCGCCAATATCAGAGTAGTGTGAAAATGCAAATGTGTCATTAAATTATTGAAATATTTACATAAAATCTCAGGGTGAAGTGGTTTGGTGGACAAAAATGTTGTTTGAAGTATTGTTTATATGATCTCCATGAACCTGTTTAGGCCTAATCTATTTTATTGGCTCATATAGACTCTGTCTGATACATTTTATTTCTTTATTTTGTATACACAGATTATTCCACTGTTCATCTCACACAGTTGATGGAGAAAGCAGAGGTCATCGCTGGCAGAATGCTGCGGTTCTCAGTCTTTTATCGAAACCAACACAAAGAGTACTTTGACCATGCAAGGTTTGTTTCTACAGGGATAACGACACTAAATTATTAAAGGAACGGTCAGCTTTATTTCCCTCTATGACACCTTTCTTCTGTGGAACACAAAAAATACAATTCTGAAGAATTTCCCTGCTATTCTTCTCTGTACAATAAATGTGGCACAGGTCTGTATGAGAATGACACTTGATGACACATAATTTCATAATTAAAAAATGGTGCTGATATTTTTCAAAATCACCCTTTGTACTCCACAGAAGCAACATAATGGCAACTATCTACTGTAAATTAGGACAATTTTTTCATTTCATATGAATATTCATTCTCATCATATTAGAAAATCCCCAAATCCTAAAGGTTTTATATTTTCATTTAATTAAAATGTTTTCTCTATTGTGAATTATCTTTCTTTCTATCTTAGAAGTTACCTTTATGCAACCCAAGTGATTTAAATGTCTTCTCTATTCAGCTTTCAATACTGTCCTGTATAGTATAATTTGATGAAAACAGCCAGCCTTTACAGCAGAAATGAATAAAATTTTAAATGTAAGAGGCACCATGGAATCAAATTAAATTCACCTGAAAAGCCTCACAGCAGTCTGAAGTAGTTAAAGTGTGTGTGTGTGTGTGTGTGTGTGTGTGTGTGTATATTCATTTCCCTTCAGAAATCATAATTTTTAATATCCCTCTAGTTTATGAATCTGAATGTAACACTTCATCTTACTTCAGTGAGATTTCAAGAATTCATTGCCTTGCTTTATTTCAGAATAATTAAATTTGGTTTCCCATCAGTGAGTGAAAGTCTACTGTTGTAGTACTTAGCTCGTGTGAAACTCAGATTAATTCCACACTGACTTGATTAGATATCTGTATTATAATTAATGCGTTTCAGATAGTGGTTCAACCTGTTTATATCATTTCAGCTTTATTTACCAAATTAACAATAAAGATCAGGTCTAAACTCTGAGGTGATAGTAAAAAGGAAACACAGAGAAAATAATGCTTCTGATCAGACTGAGAAAGCAATTCTGAGAAAGTGTTTGCAAGATAATTGATATTCATATCAATCAGAAGTAGTCAGAATTGTGTTATAAACATGTGATTCTGAAAGTGAGTCTGAATTGTGCTATAGCCTTGCAGTCAGAATTGTGAGATAAAAAGTCACAGTTTTCTTTCTTATTTTATTATTCTGTGGTGAAAACAGGCTTCCATAGATAATCACAAAAAAAAAAATTAAAAATGAAATTGTTGTCATCATTTACTCACCCTAACGTTCCGAACCTATATGATGCTGTTTTTCTGAGAATAAAACAAAATGAGGCATTTAGCAGAATGTTCACACTGCTCTTTTAAATGTAATAAAAAATGCCAAATAAAAGGACAAAACTGCATATCAATACCATGAAAGTGGTCCTTCAGATTCATGTTCTTTTTTTCAGGTCTTCAGAAACCAGTAGATAGCCTTGCTATTACTTTTCCAGTTTCCATTTCAAAGAATTAGCTGTAATGTGTTCTCCGGCTACAAAAATTTGTATTGATTTGAGGAGGTTAGTCACTGGGAGTAAAGTTAAGTGCAAAAGTCAGGAGAAAATCTGAATTCTTGTAGTACCACTGAACGTCACCTCCATGAAGTGATTTGTCATTTACGGTGAATTTTCTGGTTGCAGGGAGGCCCAAAACAACAAGATGTTGCTGTCAGTGAAGGACAACAGCGGCAGTCACGGTTCGCCCATCAGCGGGAAGCTCGAGGGCATCTTCTTCAGCTGCAACACCGAGTTCAACACGGGCAAACCCCCACAGGACTCACCGTACGGCCGTTACCGCTTCCAGCTGCCAGCCGAGGAGCTCTTCAGTCCCAAGACAAACCTGTATTTCGCCGACTTCTACTGCATGTACACGGCCTATCACTACGTCATTCTGGTGATCGCTCCGAAGGGCTCGTCTGGAGACGAGTTCTGCAAGCAGCGCCTACCAGCGCTAGATATCGCCAACAATCGCTTTATGACATGCTCGGAGGATGAAGACGGCCGGCTGGTGTTCCACCACGCACAGGACCTTATCCTGGAGGTCATCTACACCGACCCCGTGGATCTGAGCCTGGGCACGGTAGCTGAGATCAGCGGCCACCAGCTCATGAGCCTGTCCACAGTCAACGCCAAGAAGGATCCCAGCTGCAAGACCTGCAACATCAGCGTGGGACGCTAACCTATGAATCGGAACTCTTCTGCTGCCTTGAACAGCACAGAAAATAGCCTTCTCCTTTAGCCGTCCTCCTTACCCATTATCAAACTTATCCATAATTCCTTCTGGTGTCTGTAAGGCTCTTCGGCAGCATGTGTCTCACAGCTTTTGACAAAATGCTCTTTTTCGTTTACTAGCTTATGGATCTCGACCCGGGGTTGGGTTAGATATGTCGTGCTCCTATGTTGGTGTTGGGATGTTGACTTAATCACCCCTGTCAATCAAACTGCTTCTTTAATCCTACTGGCTGTCAGACCTTCCTGTTAGAACACAGCGTTGTAACAGTTTACCAAAGTTTACACAAATTTAACACTAGATGCTCATCAAGTCACTGAAGTCTGTGAATCGAGACAACCATTCTTATAAGGCATTATGAATGTGATGATATCAAGTGAGATATCTAAAAAAAAAAAAAATGTGATTGGACGTATCTGTAGCATGACTGCAAACATTTCTGGAAACGTTGACATTAGCGTAACTGTTCTTCGGCAGTGTTTCATTTTATCTATTCTAACCCATCCAGTATACTGTGATTTAACATATAATAAATGTGATACGACATGTAGATAGAAAAATATTTATTTTTTAACCAGTGAATAGAAAATGGACAGAACCAGAAGTGCACAATACAGAGGAATTTGTTGATGGAAAAGAAAAGGGTCACAATAACGCAAATATATATATATATATATATAGATAATTATATATATATGTTTATTGTATAAACCAATGTAGAATTACGTGCACAATAGCTAACATTCAAAAGCTACATTTGTCATTGTGGATGTGTACAGCAAATAAATTCTGGGACGACGATAACATGACAGAATAACCACACCTGATTGTTGCACAATTCAACAGTTTACGCTGGTTGGCATGCAAAGACACTACACAAAGATTGTAATAGTTCATTGCAGTAGAGCCGTCGGAAAGGAAAGATATTGATTGTTTCGTTTCCAGAGAGTAGCTACTTGAGCAGAATTGCACTTAAAGCGCACATCCGCTTCTCATGAACATATCTCCTGCTTTGGGCTTCAGTATTGTTTTTAGTGTACGACGTTATTGGACAGTGTTCATTTTATCACTGGCTTTATGTATCATTTGTTCTTCATGTATAGGAGGAAAACTGTGCTCTGTGATGGCCACGTACCATACTTTAACACGTTTTTGAACAAAATAGATCTTTAAAAATACTTTCAAACTCTGGGTCGTATGTCTCATTTTTTGCTCCCTTTTTCATGTGAGAGACAAATATATGAGAAATAAACATGGTTGGTTGCTGCTGTGTTCATATGTTAGTGAACACAAACCCCTTATTTTAAGTGCTCTGCGTTGTTTTCTATCTAAAGCGTTGCATTATTTGACAGACTAGAGATCGTGTCTAGCCCCAGAGAATCACGGATCCTCATTAGTGTGCATAATGTCACCATGTTCCTAATTAGAATCATAAACTAGCTTCAAACTAGAGCAAGAAAACGTGAAAAGTGCATATGATTCGACTTTGGTTAAAAAAAATCTCCACCAAAAATAAAGTGCCATATTCCATACACATAGATGAATACTCTATATTTCCCTTTGCCCTTTGAAATCTGAATGAGGTTTGTATTGATCCGTCTTGCTCTGTACACAACAGAGAATCGCACATGTTTGCGTTTATGAGATAGTAGCCACTGAAAGGCCTTGATCGGTTCGGCCCAACCCATTGAGTCTAGGACTTCCAATGTGGTCAGAAATGATATTAAAGTGCATTTAGCATCATAATGGCACAATTATGTCAAATGTAAAAACACCATTTGGTCCAAACATCGGCTTCGATACTGAAAGGCAGAAAGACGACTTCTCAGATGGTCTAAGTGGTTTCCTGTTTGCTGAGCAACACTTCCAGTAAGCGTAATTTGGCTTTGAGACTTTTGTACTCCTGGTACTCCTCGGCCATGGGGATTCGGTCATCTTTTTGTGTGGTCTTCATTATTTTGGAGGAAAGGGAAAGAAAAAAACAGATGCTGCATGAAACAGATGCCTCCACTATGATTAAAACACACATTTAACCCTTGAGTTGCCTTACTGAAGCAGTTTTGTACATCAGTGGATAGCAGATAAATGGAAATGTATTTTATTTAAAAAACTAAATCCATATATTGTGTACAGAAACACTGTTTTGTTTTGTTTTTTTCTCCTGGTGGTATTACTTTGTGTATCATTGATTAGATGTGCATTACGCTAACTACGCTGAACTATTTTGATCTTTATTTTCCTTTTTCCTTCCTGTGCATATTCAAAAGTAACAAAATACCATTAAAATGTGTTAATGCCCCAGTAACGCATCTGTGTTTTACCTTCCCATCTGTCTGAAGAACTGCTCTTCAAACTCTCTGATGGCTTTACGTCGTCTCTTCTTCTCAGCTCGAGTCTCACGTAAACACTCCAGCAACTCAGACCTGCAATTAGACAGTTTGCAAAACACAGTTTGTAAAGGAATATCTCAGCCTACAATTTAGGAAACATTTACACAACCATGTCATCGCAAATCAGCAAGGGTTTCTTTCTGACACAACAGAATATATTGGCATAGGGTTGCCAATTCTGTTTTTTCCTGAAGAAATTTAAATAATAAAATATTTTAGGCTACCCAATTTGTATTCTAACAATGATAAAACTGATGAGATGCTGTAAGAAGATTTTTGTAAGAGAAAGGTACTGGAAGGGAGCCTATGTGAGGATGTTTCTATGGTAACTGCCAGGTCTCTCCAGAAATGATTCTAGTGAAGTCAACAGAAAAATCTATGGAAGCAGTCAATCTTAATATGATGTACATTTTTTAACCACTATACAGTAATTTTCAAGCTGAAATTGTGTTATGCATAAAGGTGCTGTTTGGTTTGAAAGTAACTATTTATTTATTTATTTTATTTTTTTGTGACTATAAAATATGTATTTTTAAAATGTAGTCATGTTTTGGGCTAGCTTTGTTAGGCAGATCTGGCAACCCTACTCTACCATGCAACAAAAATGTGAACTAGGGCTGTAATAAAGTATCATAAAAGTGGTTTATATACTGTAACTTGACTTGCCATTTACATTCCAAGGCTTCTGAAGACATGCGATAGCTTTGTGCTAAACAGAGAAATTGAAATATGTTTTGCTTTAGTTCCCAAATCTCTCTTGTGCATAATCAATTCAAACGTCACGTCTTGAAGCAACATATTTGAAATGACTGAATAACGACTTAAATCTCTATTCCTCAAAAAAAAAAAAAATGACTTGAAATATTGAACACTAATCATATTCCATAATAGCCCATGATGGAAAACATGACATTAGACATTCTGCTAAAATTCTCCTTTTGTTTCTTCATATCTTTGGAACAATTTTCTGTCATTATTTAAAAAATACAGTATGCTAGTAATATGTATGCTAACAAGCAACTAGTTAATGGTGAGGACTGGCCCCTAAACTAAAGTGTAACCTTTTTATTTTTTTAATTGCATGTGATGTTTCTCAGTGACTAAGGTTTGAGTACCTGGAGGCCTCGTGGAGGTTGGACATGGTTATGACTGATTGTCTCACTGTCTTGATCTCATCCAGCGGAGACACAAAGGCCGGGTCACTGTCTCCCTCCTCCTCCCCACAGCCTCTCTTATCAGTGAGGTACATGGGTGGGGGTGTGTACCGAACGGAGTCATCATCTGAGCCTTCTTCTTCTTCCTGTGATACATTCAAAACAAACATATAGAATCTTACTCTAAAACAATAAGAAAAAATAATGTTAAATGTACTGTAAAACTGCTATTCTGTTTTTGCCATTACTCCAGTCTTCAGTGTCACATGATCCTTAAGAAATCATTCTAATATGCTGATTTGCTGCTTAATTATTATGAGTTCTCAATTATTAATAATGGTTCTTATCATTTTCAGTGTTGCAGCTTAATTTTTTTATGGAAGTCATGATACATTTTTCGGGATTCATTAATGAATACACAGTTCAGTGAACAGCATTTATTTGAAATAAAAATGTTTTGTAACATTGTAAATGTCTTTACTATTACTTTTGATCAATTTAATGTGTCCTTGCTTTTTTTAAAATCTTACTTACCCAAATATTAGTGTATCACAGTTTCCACAAAAACAATGAGCAGCAAAAACGTATTGATAATAATAAGAGATGTTTCTTGAGCAGTAAATCAGCAGATTAGAATGATTTCTGAAAGAACAGGTGACACAAAGACTGAAGTAATGATGCTGAAAATTCAGCTTTGCATCACAAGAATAAATTACATTTGAATGTACATTCAAATACAAAACAGTAATTTTAAACCAGAATGCTATTTCACAATATTACGGGTTTTACTGTATGTTTAATCAAATAAACAAGCCTTGGTGAACAAAAAAGACCTCAAAAACATAATATATATATATATATATATATATATATATATATATATATATATATAGGCTGGCAGTGTATTTGTACTGAATATACAATAACACTTCAATAACACTTACTATAGTTGTAATAGTGGGAATCGAACATAGGAGATGTTTGACCATCTGGTATCTATCATAGAGAGGTTTCACCAGGTTCTTCTCTTGTTTGGTGCCCTACGGGGTCAATATCACATTAAAAAAAACATTTGTTGAAATATTACTGCTATAATCCTAATCCGTATCTAATTAACTGGAACATTTCTGTATTTAAATGCGAAAAACCTCTTACAGGGCGCCCATGTAAGCTCTCAAAATACAGCAGACATTTTTGCAGAGTGATCTTCTCCAGGGCCATCTGTCTTTGGGTCATCTCCTGTGGACACAAGAGCGCGTGTTGAGTTAATCACCGCAAACCCTGGCCGCACAAGCACACAGTCAAATCCCCACCCACCCGAACAGAATGCCTCTGCAGATGGCCTCACCTTCATGTTGTCTGGGAGGCCGAGGGCCTGGCGTTTCTCCCGTAGTCGTTTGAGGACCGTGTCCACTGTCTCCTCCAGAGAGGGCTTGTGCGGCTGCTCTGGCGTCTCCTGCTGGCCGTTAGTGTACCTGCAAACATCTGTGGACTGGTTGTTCTCATGTTTCTGGGATTCCTCAAATGACAGTCTAAGCTTCAAATCTGGGGAAACGGATGAACAAGTCCTTTAGTTGGATTCTGAAATGAATTGTATTATAATAAATGGAGAGAATGACAGGAAGCGGAATTTATTGCATTCAAAGTAATTCAACAGTCATACAATAGAGGAATTGCACAAGTCCAACACTTGTTTCCATTAAGAATTTGGAGTAATAATGTTACTTTTAGTTTCACAATTGAGTAAATATATTTCTCTACATTAAATGCTGCCAAAATAGTTACACAACCATCAAAAATTCCTCTAAACATTAATTTTGACAGACAGCACCACAATATGTCTGCACTGGTTTCAGATAAAAATAAACATACATATAATCATATATATATATGTGTGTGTGTGTGTGTGTGTGTAATGTTTTATTTTTATATTTCTAAATAACATTTAACATTATTAACGTTATAATTATATATATATATTACTAAGATTGACAACAAAATTTGAATCTGATTATGTATTTATGTTTGACTTTGTTTTAAAGATGAGGAAAATCAGAACATGGGTTCACAAACACTAAATAAAATGCATAAGAATGTCCCGAGAGCCATGGAGCAAATAATCGTATACAAATTGTTTTAATTGATAAAATAGACCAATGAATCAGTTTTATTATTTGGACTGGCAGTCTTACCTTTGAGCTGTTTCCGAGACCTGGCTAGTTCACTCATGAGCTTGAAAATCTCTGGATTGGCTGATTTATCATTATGTGAAGGCTGTGGGTGAGAACAGGCACAAACTCAATTCAGGAGCTATAACTTCTTATCTGGAATCATAATTAGCACATTCTCCTGGTCATATACTGTATCATCCAAACGAAATCATACAGCACAGAAGTACTATATTTCTCCAGTAGAGTGCACTAAACAACAAGGTTGAATGTTGAACTGAATGTCGAATTGTCCATGATATACAGCAGTCAACATTTGAAGTGGATCAAAACCTTTCATTAAAGTTGTCCTTAAACCAAAACAATACCCGTTCTTGCCTTAGGACAACTTTGATGACATTTTTTGATCCACTTCAAATGTTGAATACTGTATATCCAGGATTTTTAATTATTCTGACCTTATACTTCATTTCTTGCTCAAAGCGCTCTTCAAACTTGCGTATTTTCCTCTTGAGTGTTTGGATGTGTTTGGTGAGGTTTGGGATGGAAGTAGCTTCCATGGCATCTCCAGAAACCTCTGTTCTAACAACTCCACGAGCCCTAAATAGAAGAGAACACATATAAACACACTCATACAGCTACAATGATCATATAGACTAGGCTACATTAATCGGATTAATAAAACTGCTGAAATGCAGATTTGATAGTAATGCAGATTTTCTTTTGTCAGGACCACTGTTTGTGAATTCTATACAAATACAAGTATTTGCACACTACTGTTCGAGAGTCTGGGATTTGGGGATTTTTTAAAGTCCCTTATGCTCACCAAAGCTGATCTAAACGGTGAAATATTATCATAATTATAAATTAATTATAATAATTATATTATAATTATAAGTGTTAAGCTATTATAATTATAAGTGTTAAGCTGTATGATTGATAATTTCACATCACCTGTATCATCATGTGGTCTCTTTGTTTTTTACATAACAAAATCAATTAAACTCAAATTAATTTTCTAAGCAGCCATGCAATCCTGTCTGTCCTGTCCAGTTTATTTTACTCTATTTATTTACCCTAATAATGTACATTATGGGTCTATAAGTACTACTAACTACTAGTGCAAACCAAGTGAGTCAGGATGAAAACATCATAAACACCAAAAAAAAAAAGTCATTGTCTATTTCCCATCACACACACACACACACACACACACACACACACACACACACACACACACACACACACACACACACACACACACACACACACACAGATGTCTGTTTCCATCACTACGGCATTAGTCAGCAGGAAACTCAAATTAATAATGAGAAATTAAAATCAGGTTTAAAAAGTGGGTCACTGTGTTACTAGTTGCAGCCGACTGATTCTGGGACTTGCTCTCCAGGAAAGGAGAAAGGAGGTATTTTTGACTGAACAGGCCAACCAAAAGAGCTGTGTGTGTGTGTGCATGTGAGGTTCAGTTATACCCTATGTTAGGGGGATAAAATGTTTCATTTTTAACAGTTAAGGGGAAGCTGTGGCCTAATGGTTAGAGAGTCGGACTTGTAACCTGAAGGTCACAGGTTCGAGTCTCAGTGCCAGGCTCCTGATTATGCCAGCAGGAGTTGTAGGTGGGGGGAGTGAATGAACAGCACTCTCTTCCACCCTCAATACCCATGGCTGAAGTGCCCTTAACCAAGGCACCGAACCCCCAATTGCTTCTCGGGGGCTGGATCAAATAGCCGCCCACTGCTCTGGGTGTGTGCGTGTTCCCTACTCATTGCTGTGTGTGTGGACTTGTATGAGTTAAATGCAGAGCACCAATTTTGAGTATGGGTTACCACACCTGGCAAATGTCACTTTTTTTCAATGATGGTAATATCCAAAATCCTCTACCTTGTGGGGACTTTTTCTGGCCCCCATATTTTTTTGAAAATAGTTTTAGGGGTAGGGTTAGAGTAAGTGGATAGAAAATACAGATTGCACAGTAAAAGACAATCATTATGTCTATGCAACGTCCCCATAAAACGTGGAAACCCAATATATGTGTATGTGTGTGTGTGTGTGTGTGTGTGTGTGTGTGTGTGTGTGTGTGTGTGTGTTCATACATGATGAGATGCTGTGCACAGGGTGGAGATGGGGCAGATTCAGGGTCTGTGTTGAAGCGTTGGCTCTGGCTGAGGCTGGAGCAGCGTGGGGAGGGCAGGGGGCTGTTGTCATCTGTGATGTGCTGGATGAGTCGACTGGGCCCCGGGATCTGCTGGAGATCACTGCTACAGTCACCCTCTGCCAGCCTACAATCTGAACACACACACACACACACACACACACACACACACACAAACACAGAGATCAGAGTCCTGCACTGGGATAAAAGCAGTGTGTTCTACTGTTGCTGACCCTTAGAGTACAATTCAAACCGAGCACTTTATCTGGAAAAGACATATGATTTTCTCAAAGTTGCCTGATATCCAACCTGACCCATTTCAAATACTAGACTAATACTAGTAAAATTCTCTGAAGAAAATGTGAGTGGTGCTTGCTGTGCAAAACCTGCCAGCATGATTCCAGAGTATTGTGTGTGGTTGCTAATGTGTTAAGTGGTGAGTGATTGCCAGAGAGTTTATATGCGGTTGCTAAGATTTTATGTACTGTCGCTCAGGAGTTGCTGCGCAGGTGCCTATTTGTTTTGAGTGATATTGTGTTGCTATGCAGTTTCAAAGGTGTGCTAGGGAGTTGCTATGTGCTTAGTAATGTCTTCTAAGTGGAATGTGTTGCTGTAGATTTGCTAGGTTGCTGTGGGTGGTTGCCAGGATGTTTATAACTTGTTGCTAAGATGTTCTGAGTGGCTGTTATTGTGTTTCTGTGTGGTTTCAATTGTGTTTTGGGGTGTTAGGGAGTTGAAATGCACTTGCTAATGTTATTTTTATGTCACTATGCAGTTGCTGGGATGTTGTGGTGATGTTGCCAGGGTGTTTATATTTTATCCAGTTGCCAAGATGTTCTGAATGGGTTGTTACAGTGTTGCTATTCAGTTGCTATGTTTGTGTTATAGGCTGTTGTCAGGGTGTTGCTGTGTGGTTGCTTAACTGTCCAGAGGGGCTGTTATTGCATCCGTATAAGGTTTCTAGGGTGTGCTTCAGTCAGCACTCTAAATCACTAGTAAGTACACTACCAAGGCAGTGAGCCATTCCCAAGGCTGTTCCAATGTCAATGTCAATTAACTGTTTCTAGTGCACTAAAATGTTTGTTCCTTAAAAATGACCATAATAACCATATAAACTAGTGACAATAGAATGCTCTTGCTAGTGAATTTGTTTCTGCAATATACTGACACAAAAACTCTATGATATTCTGCTTTTTTAGATAAAGCTTGAGGCTTTATATGACTTTACAGTCTCTTTTTAGTTGTCTACAATGAGAAAATTCTAAATCTGATTGGTTAGAAAAGTAATAGCACACCTGTCCTCAACAAGATGCATGATTTGAGGTATAATTTCATAGCATGAACAACGCAGGACAAGTTTAAAACGTAGCACTAGGGGATTGTTCAATTCACTAACTCTAAGCAGTAATAGTGATGCTTGTCTTAGCAAACACCACTAATAATTTATAAAATGCCAAAGCCATAATTATCAACCCTAGTTTATAAGATAAACCTTTTAACTTTGTAAAAAGAGAAAAAGATTAGATCTTTTAGTAGACATGACATTTCAATGTATAAAGCAAATTCAACATTTATAGTTACTCAAGCAAACTTCATCATTCCACACTTTTCAAAAAAGAACAATAGCAGACACAAATGAAAACAAAGATGCAAAGAGACAGCGGAAATGAACAGAGTGAACAGATGACAAACTGCTCAGCTTCTCTCTCACACACACACACACACACCCACACACACACACCTTAGTCACTCTCTGACCCACTGAAATGAAGACAATGCAAACACTGTGGCATATAGTGATAGTGAACCAAAAAAATAAAAAATAAATTTAACAAGCAGTGGCTTCAGTAGTTCAGTTAAGCTTTAATATGTACACTACTGTTCAAAAGGTTTTTTATTAACATTTTTAAAATGATCAAAAGTGACAGTTGAAGACATTTATACTGTTACAAAATATTTCTATTTCAAATAAATGCTATTACTTTCTATTCCCCAAAGAACCAGAAAAAAAATAATTTCAACAAAAACATTAAGCAGCACAACTATTTTCAGCATTGATAATAATAAGAAATATTTATTGAGCAACAAATCAGCATATCAGAAAGATTTCTGAAGGATCATGTAACACTGAAGACTGGATTATTGATGCTGAAAATTCAGCTTTGCATAATAGGAATTAGTGGAATTTTGGGGTGTAGTCAAATTTGAATAAGTTTTAGTAAATTGTAATAATATTTCACAGTATTACTGTTTTTACTGTATTTTTTATTAAATAAATGCAGCCTTAATAAGCATAAGTGACTTCTTTCTAAAATGTTCAAAAACCTCTTTTGAACAGTAGTGTATAAATGTCACTTCATTAGATGACATTGCATACTTAATAAGAACATTACTGCATGGTTGCAAAAATCACTTGAACATAATTATACTACATGTGAGGTTACTCTGCAAGGACACCTGTGTGAACTTCAGAACTGACTTCATACAGCTGCTAAAAATCACCAGCTGATTACAATTAGAGTGAAGTTAGCTCTGAAGAAAAGAAGCTCAAGCATAATTCTTTAGCTTTTAGGGCAGAGAAAAAAGGTATGTAGTGATGAAAAGAGGTATGTAAGAGGTAGTGCATAAAGAATCTCGCCAAACTGTGGGATGGATACATGTGCTTGTGAGTTAAAGTCGTGCTGTGAGGAGGTGCCTGCGATCTCAGTGCCTGTGTTATTAATAGATGCCAGTGTGAAGCGGCTTGGGCAATTGACTCATATGTGCCCAAAAAACAAGAGCCATCTTTTTCACAAAACCCATAAACAAATAAACCCAGCCCTCCCATCAGTTGTGTTAGTTGGTCAGTGGGTTTTAATATCAGCAGACCACATTCATTCATTCATGCATCGTAGCAGCCCACCATTCAGTTTGACCATCAGGCACTCACATGCTGCCCATAAAGCACTGCTGGCTCTCTTACCTGGTGGGCTGCGCTCTTCCCCAACGCCATTGCATGAAGGAATCGGGATTTCATCTTTGAATCCCAGGCTGGGTGGACTGTCTTCAGGAGAGGTGTCTGAAGAAGGGCTGGTGTCTCCCTCCAGAGCCTGGAGCTTCAGCAAAGAGCCCTGCAGGCAGAAGCAGAACATGCCAGCTTCAGCTTTTGGAGCGTAAGAGGAAGATCAATCTGCACGCGTCGAGTGGAGAAGAAGGATGCCACTGCAGTCTCACACGCCCCTCTGCTCTGCCTCCATTAGCCCTGCTCACGATACACGCGTGCGTGTGTGTGTCCGAGGGTGTGCGTACATGCACGAGTGAGGCTTGTGATCACGTCCCTCTCTGCTGCAGTTCTTTATCTGGCATGGATTATTCATGCCACTCTTTTAGTGGCGAAAAAGGAGCATGAAAGGAAGAGAGAGAGACAAAAGAAGGGGGGTCTTCTGGCGTCAGCAAGCCCCTTAGCAGACTGGCTGAAGCTGGTTCCTCTGATAGGAGAACAGGTGTGGTTGGAGGGACAAGGGCGGCGAGTGCATACAGACGGATGCGTGGGATACGTGGAGGAGGGAGGCGAGGGGGGGGGGGTGGTTTCTCAGATTTAGCTTGGAGGTTATGAAGGCTTTTCCCGCATCTGGAGGTGTGTGTGTGTTGGGGGGTGGGGGGTGGGGGGGGTTCTCACTGAGAGTATTGACATCATGGCCCCTCCCAGCATCCATTCATAAAATAGAAAGTGCAGCTGCAGGCAGCAGAATCATGCAGCTCTGTGATGTTACGGATGCATCTACACATGTATACTGATGTTAGAAATGTGCCGTCTATGTTTGTCAAAGGCATTGATATTCAAGGGCATTTTTATCTTTTTGAGGACATTTAGCTTCTAATGTATTACACAGTGCCTCTTAAAAATAAAGGTTATATAAATAAAGGTTCATTAGGAGATCCATTTTGGGTTCCGTAAAGAACCCTTTAATGAACAGTTCTTAAAAGAACCATTTTATTTATTTATTTTTCTAAAGTGAAGAACATTTTATAAATCTAAAGAAACTTTGTCCACTAAAAAGAACCTTTTGTGGAATGGAAAGCTTCCATGACTGTTAAAGGCTTTTCATGGAACCATAGAGGCCAGTAAAGAACCTTTATTTCTATGGAATAAAATGAATACTGCTGCTTCTACTACTAATAATAATAAGAATAAGAATAAGCCTTTCTCAAACCTATAATTTTAAGAGTGTAGGGGAAAATGGTTCACTGTTCACTGAAAGGTTCATTAGGTGAACCCAAAATGGTTCTTCTGTGCCATCGCTGCAAAAACACCTTTTTGGAACCATTATTTTTAATATAGACGTGTGGTCAAAATCCATGATGAGATACTATGAAATACATTTTAGTCCTCACAATTTAAATATCTGGGGCATATTTGCCCTAAGCCCTCCCATCTTTCAGTTCTCATCTTTCCTCATCTCACAGTTCATCTGTCAGTATCGTGTGCTCACTGTAAATGCAAGTCTGTGGGTTGAGACATTGATGCACTGCTCCTCTCACAGAGGATGAGTCATTCCTCTCTCTTGCCCTCCCCTTTCCTCTCCTCCATCCATCTTTTCCCTGCTCATCTCCTCTTTTCCGGGGGGAATAGATTGCGTGGTTGTGTGGAAAGGGTAACGCCCCCTTAAGCACCACTGACGCTCAAACTGACAGTGTTGGTTTGTGTGAGAAAGAAGGACTTATGTAAAGATCAAGCATGCTGATATCACGCACTGACCAATAAAAATATCTTAATCATCAGAACAATGTTGCTGCAATGCTATCAGACATCAAAATGGACATCACTGACAGAATCTGATGTTTTACCTGAGCATCCTAATACAGCCCAACAAGCAGCAATTTTTTTCAGTGTCCTTAGAATTTTCTTCTCATTCCTTTTTTTCCATAGACATTAAAAATTCTTCGATAAAGAGTTTAATCAAACAAAGCATTTAATCAAACCAACCAGCTTAGAGAAGAATCAAAACATTTATAACTCTTAATAATTTAAGTAAATACTGGAAAATCTGATCAGACGATTAGAGCATTGGACAACAAGGCAAAATGTGTCTCAAAATGTGCCCAGTATTGTGATTTTGCAGTTGTAATATAAAATACAATTATTATTATTATTATTATTATTATTATTATATAATTTTTTTTAAATATTTGATTTTTTTGTTTACAATAGTTACAATAGAAATATTATTATTTTTGTTCTCTTTTTATTTAATAATAAATAATATAAATAATATAATACAATTACTTATATATATATATATATATATATATATATATATATGCAAATTCTGGATTTGAATGGCATTTTAATCTCAATTTTTATCAGAAAACGTACTATTATATTTTTTCCTCACATTTTATAGTTTCTGGATCTCTCTTCAGAATTATGGAGTGTAGTTTTGGCACATAGTTGATATCCTTGAAGCATCTCTTGGTCCATGGACAGGGTTTTTTTTGTGTGTTGTGTGTGTGTGTGTGTGTGTGTGTGTGTGTGTGTGTGTGTGTGTGTGTGTGTGTGTGTGTGTGTGTGTGTGTGTTTTCAGGGTTTGATTTTGTCTGTGGCGTCAGTGGTGACCTGATGGTGTTCCTTGCCATTTGTCATGTAAACTCAGAGTGACATCACAGGAGAGTGGGTGGTCTAGATGTTTCTCTGTGAGGGCAACAGGAAAAACACTCATGGACCATTCACTGGACTAAATGCACTGACACATGCCCACAACCCATGAGCCATTATATAAATTAATCTTTGAACCTCTGCATATGATTGTGGTACAAGGAATTCATGAAGGAGGTGATAAGGTTTGGATGGGGTGTTTTTGTAACCTGCAAATTCAAAAGACGAACTTTAACTGAAATATTTATGTTTCATTTGAAGTTAGATTTGAGTTGTGTAGGGGTCGCTATGGGGAACACCTCGTCGTGACCCATGTCTGAAGCATACATTGAAAAAACACCAACGGCCTCTGACGTCACTACCGGTGCGACTATAAAACAGGCACCGGGATAACACGTCATTCCCTTATTCGTCTTCAAAACTGACCGTTTTGTTTGAATCGTGCATCTGAAAGAACCGGTAATCGTGAATCGTGCATCTGAAAGAACCGGTAAGAGCGCTCTTTCTCTGTCTATCATGGCGACTACTAGCAAGTGTTCAGACAATGTGTACATCCGTGTCAGCGTTATTTGACACCCGATGACACACACGATCTTTGCGTCATTTGTTTGGGTAAAGAGCACGCACGCGATGTCTTTGAAGAGGCAATCTGCGTGCATTGCGAGCGTTTTTTCAAGGAAAACGCTCCGCTCTCGTTCGTCTCTCTTTCCGAGGAGGAAAAAAAGGCAGCCATCTGCTTCCCGCGGTTCAGGACCCGCCGCTGCTGAGGCACGGAGGAAAATGAGCTCGTGAGAATTTCAGGTGGATCTGTCTGAATGGTTTAAAGAGGGACTTTCCCTATCGCGCTCATAATGGCGGCGGACGAGAGAGAGCCTCGGGAGGATGATGTTATATCTTTAACACTTTCTGATACTGAGGTTAGTGCTCTGCTGGGTTTTTACCCAGGAAAAGCAGGAGATATTTGAGGATGGTGAAGAAGCTGAGGCTGAGCCTTCTCAATTCTCCTGCCCTGCGTATGTAGAGCTGTTGGAGGTTATGGATCGCACCTGGGTGTGTTTTGTTTTTGGGACCATAGCCCTCCAGCTCAGGTGAGCCTTCCATTTCTGCCTGATCTCCATACAGAGATCGAAATGAAATGAAAGAGGCCATTTTCCTCTCGCATCCATCGGTTTCAGCATAAGAGTTTTGCAGACATCGAGGCGATGCACGAAAACGGATATGAGAGGATGCCCCCTGTAGAAAGAGCTTTCATTCTGTGGGGGAGACATCCTCTCTTAATCTCCCTCCTTGCCATCTAAGCCCCTTCAAGAAATACATCTCGCTTAAATGGCAAGGCATATGCAGCAGCAGGTCAGGCTGTGGCTTTATTACACACGATGATGGTGCTTCATGCATATCAGACTGATCTGCTAAGAGACCTGGATAGAGGCGAAGGCCTTTTTCCTGATCAGGTAGCCGAGCTGCGCCGCACCACAGGCCTCTCCAAGCGCAGGACTATGGCAGGACTTCTGTGGATGAACCTGGCAGACATCGGGAAGAAAGAAAAGGCTTTCTTCTCGATGCTCAGGTTTCGCCTTCTGAACTTTTCGGGATTTCCGTTGAGACGGTGATCGAGAAGTTAGGGGAGATGAAGGCGCACTCCGCTGCTTTCAGATCCTTCGTTCCACGAAGGTCCAGGTCTGAGCCCAAACAACATAGGGGTCCTGGCCTGTCTCGATCTGAGGATCAAAGATGGGCACAGAAGGCTAGTGTCGCGACTCGCGCTCCTCCCCTACCTGCGGGCAGGGGTAAGAGGAATTGTGGGTCACAAGGAGGTAAGCAGAACCTAAGGTATGTGATCCAGATGAGGCAGCATTCTCACTGATGACCTTACTGATGGTCCGGACTAAAAGGAGGCGCCCCTTGAGCGGGGCTCCAGCGCAGGAGGGTGGGAGTATAAAAATAACCCTTTCTGTATATACTTATGTGTAAATTTCTGGTGGTTATGTGTCTACTAATAAACTCTGTGAGTTTCCTTTGCAGTGCTCAGTTACAGTGTTTACTAAACACTCGTCAGCACCAGCCATCTGGCTTCATGTTCCGGTATTAGGCGGCTGAGATCACAGGTTTCTGCGGGAGCCTCCTTGATCATCAGGCCTGGCACAGCACTGCAGGGAATTTCATGGATGTCCAGCCAGGTCACCCTGACGGGAAGTGAAGGTGGCAGTTACAGAAGTCTTCTTGTATATGCTGCCTCAGGTGATGCTCCCCTCGCTAGAGGTTTGTAAAATTTGAGCTTGCCTCTGCCATGCGGTTCAGCACCTCTGCGATGCTTAGGAACCTTTAGGTACACACGCTAAGCTCTATGTACTTTCTGAAAACCACATGGTGGTCAGTGTGCACGTGAACACTTTGCGCACTTTCTAAAAATCCACATATTGGTAAGTGTGCACGCAAGACTCTGCACACTTTCTGAAATCCTGTATGGTAAGGGTTGCGCGCTCCGCCTCGTTCCCTTTCTTGAGATTGTGACGGTTTTGGAATAAACCGCACTGTTTTTTAAATATATCAAATGTAAGAGCCAATCAGGAGAAAGGTGTGAAGGATTATGAGTGGAAATAGATGAATAAAAGAGGAAGTGGAAGGAGAAGTGTGGAAATAGATGAATGGTGACGTGTTGAGTTGCAGTGAGAGGGCAGGTCGGCTGCCGAATTGCGGGTCGTTTAAATTATGTACACGCCAGTGTTGCAAAATCTACTACAGCACCGAAAGCGGAATGGTTTACCTGCTGAACTTGTTTGATCCTGTGTGTCTGACGCCGACTGGAGAGCGTTACTTGACACGTACGACAGAGAGTTGCTTGTTCCTAGCGCTTCCGTGATTCCTGAGCTCCTGCGTTTCTGACGCCGACTGTGGAGCGTGAGTGGGTCCACGCGCTGGCATTCTGTCTTGGGTCTTTGATTTCGACGGACAAAGAGGATTAATCGCTATCCTGTCGTATTGCCTCACCGATGTCCATAGCAGAGCGTGTTGATTCATAAAACTGCCGAGTCTAAACTCAACTCAACTCAACTCAGGTATTCATTACCAAGGATGCACTTTAAAACTTCCAAAATCTCCCGCATCATTATTCACACACAATTCAAGAATACACACACACACACACACACACACACACACACACACACACACACACACACACACACATTCTCCTTTGCCTTCAAAGCTTTATCTATTTTGTTTTCTTTTTGGGGGAAACCTTTAAATCTTTGATTCTGAACTGTTTTTTTAATATTTTGATTTTGTCTGTTTGATTATAGAAATTATTGAAGTGTTTTGCTATTTTTTTTATTTTTTTGAGAAACAAACTCTTTACCCCATGAACTAATAATTGCTGGTACCTGATGCACCACATCACATGAGTTGATTTGTGTATATGCCTTTGATCTTCTGTAAAAGTGTTTTTTCATCTTGATATTGCACATTACAATTTGATGAAATTGAATTTTTTTTTTGTGTGTGTGATTCATTACATTGACATCTGTGTGTGTGTAAATGGTGGATTTACGTCTGCCTGGCGCCCGAATTGAAGATTATTTTGAGAAATTAACTTTTAAATTAATTTCCCATCGTTAGGGTACCACTGTTACATAAGTGGCGCCCGAACAGGGACACCCTCAGAGTGTGAATAATTTTGAATGTGAATGTAAATTTGACTTTTTGAATTTGGTACTTGAATAATGGTTGTTGGTTTTTGAAAAGTCATTTAAAGGGAAAGTTTGGAATTGAAGTGTGGAAATCCTGTTAATTTTTTTTTTTGTGGTTGCCCCACATTCTTTATGGAACTGTATTGAATATCAAATGTTGTAATGTGTGATCTGGGACTAATTATCTTATAATTTGCTGTTCACATTTGTTTTGATTAGTTTTAGGGGACAATTGCTTTACTGCTTTGCATTGTATGAAATGCGAATTACATTTGGGCAACTGAAAGGCAATGTATATTGGATACATACACTGACATACACAATATAGAATCACAACATTTTTATTTTTGATAACATTTCCTTTTGCATAATCATGGCAGAGCAGCCTTCTCCACACTCAACCTTTGTTGAGATGGACGTTCCGGATGTGGCCACCCCTAATTGGCCACCTGTGCTCCATCAAGCCCCGCAGGAATCCTATGTTCCTACCTTTTGTCACACTCCCACCCAGTTTAGTCGTATGGTGCAGCCAGGAGCCCGTGTGCAGTTTGCATCTCCACCATTAGGTGGTAGTACGCCAGCTCAAAGCTTCCCGCAGGAACAGAAAAATCCAGTGCCCATGCAATTATGCACTCCACCACATGGAATATCAACCTCAGCCATTGCTTCATCACCTTCTCCTCCATCTTCAGGAGTACAGTATGACCTGCCTGGTACTCTTCCAACACCTGGAAGAGAGATTGGTCATCTCACCACACAAGCACAAGGTAACTGGGATCAGTTGCATGATTTCATGATCAAACAAGAAAAAGCTGTAATTGCACTCACCAAGGAACTAAAATCAAATTCGTCCAGTCATGAATGTCAGATTACCCACCTTGCCGGGAAGATTGAGGAAATCAAGCAACAACTTTCCACAACTTTAGCTACAAACAAGCAGCAAGCTGAAACTGAGTCAGACCAGACAATTAAGGCTATGAAATTTATGATGACTAAGGAACTCCAAAAGATGGAGAATACCTTAGTGTCAGAAGTGCGCTTCATGGTGCAACAGTTGCAGTCTGAGATGCAGCAGGACATTAAAGCAGTTCAACAGTACTTTCAGAGTGATTATGGTCAACTGCTGAAAGAAAGTAGTCAATTGACTTTACTCACCAACAAATTGTCCACCAACATGAAAGAACTGCAAACTAAAATAGAAGCTAAGTTGGAAAGTCAAGAAAAAAGAATCGCTGATCTGAGGGCAACAGATATTTCTCTTCACAATCCCTTACCTCAATCAACAGTAATTTCTCCAGCAGCCTCAACTACTTTTGTTAAAAGTGACCACATCAAGCTAACATTTCCTACCTTTGGAAGGTCATCTGATGACCCAGATCCTTTGTTATATATTACACGTTGTCAAGACTTCCTTGCTGTACATCCTCTAGTGGACACTGACATCTTGGCCACCTTCAGGACGGTTTTATATGGCACTGCCCGTGACTGGTGGGAAGTTGCAAGATCATCTATTACAACATGGAGGGAGTTTCAGTCTGCTTTTCTTGCTGCTTTTCTAGCTGAGGACTATGAAGATGAGTTGGCTGAACGTGTCCGCCACAGGATTCAGGGAGAAAAAGAGTCCATTAGGGATTTTGCCTTCACCTACAGAGCTCTCTGTAAAAGATGGAAACCAAGTTTAACTGAAGCAGACATAGTTAAGATGATCCTTAAAAACATTAAACCTTACCTCGCCAGCCACCTTCGTAGCCGTGTAACCACCGTGGAAGAGTTGGTTCGACTGGGTCACCAGCTGGAGAAAGACCATGAACAACAGAAGCAATTTGACAGTAAAGCTGGTTCCAAACCTGTTGTAGCACAAACTAGAGGGGTTACTTCTCCCCAACCTACCATACAATGTTGGCGGTGTAAAGGATTTCATGCACCAGGTACTTGTCCTTATTTCACTTCTCCAGCTCAACAACTACCGGTTTCAGGTCATCAGCCACACAGCAACAAACGGAATTTCCACTCATCCAAGCAGCCTGGCCAGCCAACCAACAATTCAATAACTTCTACATCCACTGAGAGTTCTCAAATACTCCCAGATAAACCCATTTCGACTATCACATCTAAAAGTACCTCTACCATTCCTAAAAATCTTGTCAGTGTACCACAACAGTTAATTGTCCCTGTCAGTGTTGGCTCGTGGAAGGGGAAAGCTATTGTGGACACGGGTGCAAGCTATACCCTCATCCATGAGACACTCTGGAAGACCCTTGCTCAATCACCTAATGATCTCCAACCTTGGACACTGGGGCCTCTGTATTTGGCTAACGGGGAAGCCGAGGTTCCTCTTGGATGGCTGAATGTCGCAATTAACTTCCATGACCAAATGTTCACCATACCAGCTGCAGTTCTAGCACCCAAAGCTCTGGCATATGTAGTAGTTCTTGGCCTGGATTTTATTTTCTTTAGTGGCTTACAGATAAATGTAATTGATAAAATGTATACCTTTAAATCTACTGCTGATGTGGATTACCCATTTCAACCAGGTAGTGCAAGTGTACCTGTGAATAGACCCAGGAAAGGAAAGCACCAAGAGAATACCAATCAGAGTATTTCTCTTTTGAGTTTAGTTCCTCCCCCCCAACCCAAATTTACATTCAGCACAAATGACATGGACATCCAAAACTTTTTTGACAATGCTGTGAATGAAGCCCACTTACCAGCTGATGGAAAATACCAGCTACGTAAAGTCCTAGAGGCCAATCCACAAGTGTGTGTGCTCAAACCAGGTCGTACTGATGTTCTCCAACATCATATTTACCTCACTCAGCAAGTACCAATAAAGCAGCGACCATATCGTATGTCTCCGATCAAACAAGCTGTTGTGGAAAAACAACTGGAAGAGATGTTAAGTGCTGGCATTGTGGAACCTTCCCATTCAGGTTGGGCCTCGCCTGTTGTTCTTGTCCCTAAAAAAGATGGGAGTCTCCGGTTTTGTGTAGACTACCGTAAGGTAAATGCCATTACAGACAGTGACGCATACCCACTACCAAACATCACAGAGATCTTGGAATCTCTCTCTGGGGCTGCTATTTTCTCCACTATTGATTTGAATAGCGGATATTGGCAGGTGGCCATGAACCCTGAAAGTACAGCAAAAACAGCATTTATTACACCATTTGGATTATTTCAGTTTAATGTTATGCCCTTTGGTTTGAAAAATGCTCCAGCCACCTTCCAAAGATTAATGGAAACAGTTTTAGGTGAACTACGTGGTCACAATTGCTTTGTGTATATAGATGATATTATCATCTATTCTCCAACTATTGAACAGCACTTCCTTGACATTCAGAGCGTTCTCAACAAGCTGCAAAAGGCTGGTCTGACTATCAACCTTAAAAAAAGCAAATTTTGTCTGCAGGAATTAACATTCTTGGGCCATGTCGTGGGTATTCAAGGTATCTCTGCTGATTTCAACAAAGTTGAGGCTATTCGCTCTTATCCAGTCCCAAGAAACCTCAAGGAGGTCCAGCGATTCCTTGGTTTAGCCGGATGGTACCACCGGTTTGTTCCACACTTCTCCCAGATCGCTGAACCCCTTAATGCCCTGAAGAAGAAAGGCAAAGCCTTCCAGTGGACGCCATGTTGTCAGCATGCTTTTGAACAGTTGAAAATAAGCTTGATGACACCTCCCATCTTGGGACACCCAAATTTACAACACCCGTTCATTGTCTACACAGACGCTAGTGAGACGGGTCTAGGCGCTGTGTTGACACAGAGGGACCAGGGGAAGGAGGAAGTCATAGCTTATGCTAGCTGAGCCTTGAACAAAGCTGAAGTAAATTACTCTGCAACGGAAAAAGAATGTTTGGCAGTGGTTTGGGCTCTGGAGAAGTGGCAGCATTATCTCGAACACAAGTTGTTTACTGTTGTTACTGACCACTCTGCATTGCAGTGGGTGATGGGGTCCACAAAGACCTCCAGTCGTTTGATCAGATGGGCTCTGCGACTGCAGAGATTTGATTTCATTGTTGAATACCGGAAGGGAAAGCTAAACGTGGCACCTGACGCGCTTTCTCGAATCCCCATCAGTGTCAGTTGCAATTTGTATGCCAGCCGCAAGGAGTCAGAAGATCTTCCAATTTCTCTGGATAAGATCTGGGAAGAACAGCACAAAGACTCAGCAATCATGAAAATATTACAAACCATGGCAGAAGGTGATCTCAACTCGAAAGAACAATATGAGGTACTGGAAGACAAGCTTTATCGTAAAGCTCACCTGGCTGGCAACCAGCTGCATTATCGGGTGTGTGTTCCAGGTAGCCTAATTCCACAGATCCTTCAGTATTATCATGCCAGTCCCTTGAGTGGTCATGGAGGAATATTTAAGACCTATAAGAGAATTCAAGAAGTGGGTTTCTGGCCAGGAATGTGGAATGATGTTAAGCAGTGGGTAAAGAGATGCATAAAATGTCAACAACTCAAGAGTGACAATCAAAAACCTGCTGGCAAAATGCAACATCCCACTGTCACTCACCCTAATGTAATGCTGGGTGTGGACATAATGGGGCCCTTACCGTGTAGTTCCAACCCGAAATGAATATCTCTTAGTGTTCATTGATTACTTCACCCGTTGGGTTGAGATGTTCCCCATGAGAAATGCCACGGCCAAAACGGTTGCTGCCATTTTCAAGAAGGAAATTCTGACCAGGTGGGGTGTGCCTGATTTCCTGTTGTCTGATAGAGGTACACAATTTGTGTCATCTGTATTCAAGGAGCTCTGCGAAAAATGGAATGTAACACCTAAACTGACTACTGCGTACCATCCTCAGACCAATATGACTGAGAGAGCCAATCGCACCCTTAAGTACATGATCGCTGCATACCTGGATGAAAATCACCAACAAGTGGGATCAATATTTACCAGAGTTCAGATTTGCCATCAATTCAGCTGTCCAAGAGACCATAGGAATGACCCCTGCTGAACTGCAACTGGGAAGAAAGTTGCAGGGTCCAATGGACAAACTCCTCCAAGGTAAAAATCTCACTCCTGATGTGGCAGCCTATGATGTTGTTCATTGTTTAACTCGGCTTAAATCGAAAGCTATTGAAAACAGCAAAAAAGCTCATGTTAGACAAACACGAAATTACAACAAGCATCGACGAGAAGTAACATTTAAAGAACAAGACCGTGTGTGGATCAGGAACTTTCCACAGTCTAGTGCAAAAGCTAAATTTACTGCTAAACTAGCCAGCAAATGGAGAGGTCCTTACCGTATAATAAAACAGCTGGGTCCACTCAATTACTGTGTGGCACTGGAGACTACTGGGGAGGATGTCCGCACAATTCATGTGTGCAATATGAAACCGTGTTTTACCCGACAGTTGAAGAATTAGAGTCCCAAAGCAAGGAAAAACTCCTAAAAATATTCCAAGACACCTCTGATGAAGAAGAGGAGTTTCAGGGATTTTAACTCTCAAATCTGCAACCATGGGTTGTTTTTCCAGGGGAGGGGGATTTTTTTGGTTTTTTGTTGTGTGGTGGTTTTTTTTTAAACCGCACTGTTTTTGAGTATATCAGGTGTAAGGTGTGAAGGATTATGAGTGGAAATAGATGAATAAAAGAGGAAGTGGAAGGAGAAGAGGATTATGAGTGGAATGGTGACGTGTTGAGTTGCAGGGAGAGGGCAGGTCGGCTGCCGAATTGCGGGTCGTTTAAATTATGTACACGCCAGTGTTGCAAAATCTACTACAGCACCGAAAGCGGAATGGTTTACCTGCTGAACTTGTTTGATCCTGTGTGTCTGACGCCGACTGGAGAGCGTTACTTGACACGTACGACAGAGAGTTGCTTGTTCCTAGCGCTTCCGTGATTGCTGAGCTCCTGCGTTTCTGACGCCGACTGTGGAGCGTGAGTGGGTCCACGCGCTGGCATTCTGTCTTGGGTCTTCGATTTCGACGGACAAAGAGGATTAATCGCTATCCTATCGTATTGCCTCATCGATGTCCATAGCAGAGCGTGTTGATTCATAAAACTGCCGAGTCTCAACTCAACTCAACTCAACTCAGGTATTCATTACCAACGATGCACTTTAAAACTTCCAAAATCTCCCGCATCATTATTCACACACAATTCAAGAATACACACACACACACACACACATTCTCCTTTGCCTTCAAAGCTTAATCTTTTTTGTTTTCTTTTTGGGGTAACATTTAAATCTTTGATTCTGAACTGTTTTTTGAATATTTTGATTTTGTCTGTTTGATTATTGAAATTATTGAAGTGTTTTGCTATTTTTTTTTTTTTTTTTGAGAAACAAACTCTTTACCCCATGGACTAATAATTGCTGGTACCTGATGCACCACATCACATGAGTTGATTTGTGTATATGCCTTTGATCTTCTGTAAAAGTGTTTTTTCATCTTGATATTGCACATTACAATTTGATGAAATTGAATTTTTTTTTTGTGTGTGATTCATTACATTGACATCTATGTGTGTGTAAATGGTGGATTTACGTCTGCCTGGCGCCCGAATTGAAGATTATTTTGAGAAATTAACTTTTAAATTAATTTCCCATCGTTAGGGTACCACTGTTACAAGATGATTAGACCTTGGTTCCTTGGGCTCCATTCAGCCAGTGTGTATTTATTTATACACTTCAAGCATCGCTTCCCTCAACATGAGGGGCTATTTGGGCGATTCTCGTGGTAGTTTAGCAGCGCTCCTCTTTTCCAAGAAGGGTCGCCTATGAGCGCGCTACTCTGGATTCAGGAGTTCTCCTCTCATATGAGACTGAGTTCACTGTTTTTCCCAGAGTGCTCCAGCATTATTTCCACAGATCGAGTTGATGACTCTCAAACATATTGTTTTGAGATGCACCATTCCATCTATGAGCTGCTCTATCAGAGTGCCACGAGAGCCCTTCCTTAGAACAGTATTTGAAAATCCATGCTATGGTAAGTGTGCACGTGAAGTCTTTCTGCACACTTTCTGAAATCCACACTGTGGTAAGTTCGCACGCTAGTATTCTGCGTTCTTTCTAAAATCCTATATGGTGAGGGCTTCGCACGGTTGCTTCGTGCCCTTTCTTGAGTTAGTAAAAGCCCCGTTCATCTTGGGCGCCACTCCACCAATGTATCCTCGGATACCTATCTAAACAGGGTGTTGCTACTGGAGATCTGTTGAGACACCTCCTTCAGCAAGCTTTTGTGGAAGCAAGCGGTAGCCCCTGTGTGACAGGCAAGACTTAGTATAAAATGCTAGGTTCCTAGCCGTATCCCTTTAAAGGAATCTTTCCTGATTCCAAGCCTTCAGCTCTTCCCCGGGCCGAGGCCCTAACAATTAAGTTGGGTATGTAGCTTAGGCCTTTGGCCGTAAGGGGTACTGTCACAGACAGCCGTCTAAACGTCCCAGGGGCAACTCCCATGGAAATGGAAGAGTTGGTACTTAGTGTTCGCCATGATTCTGGCCTGCACTCCCCTCAGCATGGCGGCGTGGGTATACTGTTCCCCATACGAATGTAAACATGGTACCCTGAGTAGGGAACGAGACACTGCGTCCTCTAGCTCCCTGCCATGCTTCGGACGCAAGCTTCAGACGAAGAAGTGAATGACGTGTTATCCCGGTGCCTGTTTTGTAGTGGCACCGGTAGTGACATCAGAGGCTGTCGCCGGCCAACTCCTTGGTGTTTTTTCAATGTATGCTTCAGACACGGGTCACGACGAGGTGTTCCCCATAGCGACCCCTAGAGGACGCAGTGTCTCATTCCCTACTCAGGGAACCATGGTTACATTCGTAACCTAAGACGTTTCCGCTGTCACCACATCTCTCAGTATTGGCAGCTGACCATATTCTTTCTTACTGAAACTGTATGAATCATTTCGAATGTGTCTTCAAAATAAATAAACATTTATGCATTCTTAATATAGTACTGTGCTCTTAGCATGCAAAACTAAAAAAAAAAAAAAATTTGAGGAAACAGTCTAGATTTGCACACATAAAAGGAGGGAACTGAAAAAATGTGCTGGTCATTTTTCTCCATGCAATCACAGTGAATAAGAACTGTAAAGTGTAGAAGTATCATTAAAGTACTTCATATGACTTGTGTGGATTCCATGTTTTCTGAGTCATATGATAATTCTGGTGACATGATATTTAAGTCATTATTCACTGATAAATTAAGTGAGTTTCTGTTGGGCTTGCATTCACATGCCGGTCCTGTCAATGCCACTTGGAATATTCCCGAAGAACTAATTTGGCCTTCTGGTCTGAAAAGGAGAGTAAGGAAGAAACGTGGGAATCGAAGTGGAGTCCGATGTAGACTAAAGAGGGCTCAAAGATTTACTCCGCTGCCTGGAATACTTTTAGGCAATGTACGCTTGCTTTGCCATAAATCGGATGAATTACAAGCCAATGTGAGTTCCATGCACGAACACAGAAGCAGGCATATGATGCCATTCAAACGTGGTTGGATGATTCAGATAGCACTATGGATCTGGCTGGACAGAGACAAAGATACAACAGGGAAAGAATGTGGAAGAGTTGTGTGTTTATATTAAGGAAAGTTGGTGTAATACAGCATTAGTACGACATAAGATTTATAATTCAGATATTGAACTTATTGCAGTTTCTGTATGACCTTGTGAGTTCCTTCAGATGCCCTGGATAAACTGGATAATATATCTCCAGATGCACCTAAATTTATTTTAGGTGATTTTAACCATTGTATTATGGATTAATATCTAAAGGACTATTTTCAATATGATACATGGTCTGATAAAGTTTTGAATAGATGTTATGGCCTGATTTCGGGAGCTTTCAGGTCTCTGTCACTACCTCCTCTTGGTTCATCTGATCATAATATAAATATAATCTTGCTGTCTTCTGTGTACATTCCTATTAAAAAGCAAGTGAAGAGAGAAGTACGATTTGTTCAAGAATGGACACCTTCTAATATTGAAGTTTTAAGGGGTTGTTTTGATTCTACAGATTGGAATCTGTTTTTAACACGTTCCGATCTTAACAAACAGGTGCTTACCATTTCTAAATATATGACTTTCTGTGTTGATTCAGTTATACCTACTAAAAAGATTGCTTTGTATCCTAATAATAAACCTTGGGTTACGAAGGATTTAATTAAAAAGTATCTGTACATGTACAGAGAGTTATTCACAGGTCTTTGTATAATTCATTTGATGAAAGTATCCAGTCATTTTCCTTTATTTGTTGGTTTTCATAATTGTCTATAAAGAACAAAACCTGTTTGCAAGGCATTGTTGATATGTGCGCAAAAATATGGGTGTTTCCTTGTGAAGTCTTACATTTTATTATGAACAGCAAGTAATAAGGATGGCACATAAAATAATAGGAGACAGCACACACCCTTTGCATAATTATGTGTATTCCCCTTGGGCGACATTTAAGGACAATCAGATGTTTTACAAATTACTTTTGTGCCTGAAGCAATATGTTTACGTAATAAATTTAGTTGATTTTTTTCCTTCTATATTTTTGTATGTATTTTGAGTGTTTAAATGTTGATTGCATATGTGATGCACCACGACAGTCTGAACTAAAGGGGATTAATGAAGCTCTAAACTTAAAAAACTTCTCCTCCAGAGAGCTGGTAACCAACCGCTGCAACCAGATTACTGAGCATCAAGAAGCATCCGGCCAACTTGAAAACTAATCATTCAGACTTGTGTTGGAAATTGCATCAACCGTGTGCCTAAGGCAGCTTTATCAGTGAATAATTACTTAAATATTGAATCATATGACATAAAAAGAAATGAAATATATAGCCCATTAATCATATGGACTAGTGTAATTAAATTTTTAGTGACACCTTGACAGCACTAGTACTTATTCCCTTTCATTGCATTTGAAAAACTGTCATAAGAATATTTACCTTTCGTGTGATACAGGTTTTGAATGATGTAAGGGGGAGTAAATGAATTTTCATCTTTAGTTGAATGTATGCTTGAAGAGATAAAGATTACATTTGAAGGAAATTAAAATAATAGCTTTATGACATTTAAAGTTAAGCTATGCATAGATGATGTGCTGTTTTAGAAGGAACTCACAGAGTGTTTTACCTCAGGCGTTTCAGGTTTGTCTTCCTCTCTCAGTAAGAATGTGAAGCTACAGGATGAGAGAAAAAAGAAGACCTTGTAAGTAGGTAGAAGCAGGTCTGAGAAATGTAATATAACCTGCATTATCTCGTCTCCGTTTTACTAACAATTTCATTTTCATGTAACTGTATTTGGCTGTGAAAAGCTTTTGACTTGATCCATTCATCTTTCTTTCAGCATTGATATGTTGAGTCTTACCTTATATTGGGAGAGGTAACACAGAACCGGTTCCTGAGATCAACATGCACAGCTCCCACAATCCCATGCAAACCTGGATCTCTCTCTTTACACACAGCCTCCATTTCCCACAAAACAACTGGACAGAGATATAATCAGATCAGAAGATGTCCACAATATTTTTGTGCCGGTTTCATTTGAACTGATGTTAAAATTCATGGACGTCATCATTTTGTTTAAATGTCTGAAAACGCAAGAAGCACAAGTACAAAAAGAAACACACTTTGAGAATTCTGTGCATGTGTAAGTGGGAATCATGATCAGCCTGCCGATGTGGGAAAATCCCGCAGATTTTCTCCTTGGAATTCTCCTCACATCTCAGGACTCTCCCATGAGGACCAGAAAGGAATCACATCACAGTACACACTCCTGTCACATAAACCTCAGTACATGCACACACCTTAAAAGCACATCCACCCAAAAGATTGTGAATAATTGATGTAATTAATAACCGGTACTGCATAGAGAGAAGCTACTACAAACTAATTAACTTCACAAGGTCTATTGGAACATGATATTGAGGCATACCTTCAATAATGCATCAAACAAATGATTGATTAGTTCTCTTATATATTTAATTTTATTACATGCTTTGTTTGGTGTTAGCAATGAAGAAAAATCATTAATGAGATCTGAATTGTTTTCCTAGATGGCAATGAGATTAAATGGAGAGCAGATAAATGTTCAAACAATGAACAAATAAATGTTCTTCATCACAATAATGCATCACATTTGATAACATTTTTCAAAAATATATATATATATATATATAATAATAATAATGATAATAATGTATGAATAATCAAGTAAACCTACATTCGTTCAGTCCAGTTCATCTTGAAACATTACTAACAATATCAAATATGTTTTTACATGCACTCCATAAAAAATTTCACAACAAAAAGATATTACAACCTGAAGGTGCACATTTTTAGAAGTATACTAAAAGGCTGTTTTACTTGCAAAAAGGTATAAACTATCAATCAAACAACAGAAGGCATGTAATAGATTGTGTACAACATGTTGATACTTAACAGGCCTTAGACATTTATGTATCAAATACGATACAGTAGACTAAAGACTCCTAAGCTAAGAAAGAGCAACCTCTGAGCAATCCGTTTTTCCTCTGGGAAAGGTCTTACCTCAGTGAAGGATGATAGATTTCAGCATCATTGGATTGGTCACTTGGTGCTGTTGTTTGTTAAATCTCAACAGATTGCCTCAGAGCACTTTTATTTGCATGGTGCGGATGTCCCAGGCTCTACTTGGCAGGCAATGAAAAATATCTACAAAAACTGGTCTTGATCAGTCCCAAATAGCCTGCGTATGTGTGTGTGTGAGAGAGAGAGACAGAGAGGATGAGCTTGATATGGTGTGATGTGTTTCGACAGATCTGGTGCACTAGGACTCACGTGTAGAGATGGTGACCCATGCCTACTGGCAGAATCAGGGTAGCTATACTGTGGGACTGTCCTGAACAGGTCCTGTGAAACAGGAAGAAACATGTGAGCGTGCGACCAGCCAAGCAATAGGCTAAACTCTGAGGACTCAAACAGTCAACAACAGCATCAGAAATGAACTTTTAAGGGATAATATTATTATACGAATTAGCCACAAATTAGCCTAAATGTAAAATTGTTATGAATTGCCATGAGATGGGGGATTTCATTAAAAATGAATTGTGCTTGCTGATAGTGTTGTTTATTTGCAGCTAATATCTGCATGGTTTTAGCACAACTGAACAAGACAAATCAGCAAAAACATGCCTACTTTTTTCTTCTTGTTTAAAGCATAAATTTAAGAATAATGTTGGTTTATGCTTGAAACACAGAGAAATAAAATATTGCAAGACATATTCTTTGAAAACAAGAGAATATTGTTCAGAGTTTATGATTTTTAAAAAAATGTTTTTGAAAGTCTCTTATGCTCATCAAGCAGTGCTTACAGTTTCAGTTGAAGTTAACTATAATAACACTCATAAAGTCTGCATGTATTTGATCAGTAAAAAATACAGCAAAAACAGCAAAACAACTGTTTTCTTAAAGACGTAAGACAACTCTTCTGCGCCCCAGATTTTAAATGAAGACCACAGGAATAAGTTGGATTTACTGACTTTTCTCAGTAACTTGGTTATTCAGAAGAATCAAGGGTTGAATTATTGAACATATGTACATTAAGGAAGGGTGGGAGGTGTGAAGAAGATGCTAAATCTGGATTTAAAAAGCAGTGAAACAACATGGTGCTGTGCTGAACATAATCAACCCTTGCTCTGTGACGTGGAAATAACCATCTGTTACTTTATTTCAAGTCAACAAGTCCAAACATCTTGACATTAAATGTATAGAGACTAAGAGTCTGGAAGGATATAAATGGATGATAGGATTGCAGCACTTTTTATTTCTCTAGAAACAGGCAATATTCTGAGTGAGAAAGAACGTTCAAATAGGAGTTCTATCAGAAATTGTTTGGATTGTGGAAAGTCTCTATATTAGATTAGATTATAGGCTGAGCAAGTTGTTACATTTTGACAGATGATTATGAATACAAACATTTTCCTTCAGAATAAAGTGCACAAAAAAAAAAAAAAAAAAAAAAAAGAGTATGTTGTTGCATGTGTATATATAAGGCCGCAATTCAGTTACAAGTGCGTTTATGTAACAGTTTAATAAACAAGACATATACTTTGTCTGTTTTGCTCCGCCACCAACTAAGCCACAGCAGTGGTGTGTCGTCACTGCATGATTAGACGAATCATTGTTTGAATGAATGGATTTCTATGTAAATGCACATTTCTTTTAGAAATTGATAAAATAGATTCATATACTCGGAACTCATGCAAACCAAAAATAAGTTTAACCTTCACTGAAGGCTAACTCATCCTCACACTCATCACATGGAAGAGCTAAATCTGCTCTCTTCCTATTGCGCTTTCTGTAAAATATTGCTGTATTCATTTTCTGAAAAGAAGAAACAATTTTGTTATTTATACATAAATACAACTATATTAAAAAATCACTTCAAATAAATTAATAACTGTAATCATATTATTGATGCTACTATCTATAAAAAATAAAATCCCAATGGGAAAATACATTACTGCAATTTTACAGCGATACAGCGTTTCCATGTGGAAACATTGATATTTTCTCAATTTACAATAAAACTACAGGTATGTTAGACAAAGTTAAATTGTGAATCAAAATACAAAATTTACTTTAAAAAGTTGCTGCAAAAAATCCCCCTTGAGAAGAGAAGTTTAGAAAGGAGCAATTTCTGGAGCACTTCAACAGGTGTCTTTCGTGTGAGGGTTACAATGGGAAAAAGAGGTCCGGATGGACATTCAAATGCCATGTGACCTAAAAACAGCACATCATTGTCTACCTTAAGGCCTGCCCTTTTAAATCCCAGGTGCAAGGAAATGAGTAGAAATTAATTCTTGCCATACGGCAACTCCATACCATAGAGGGTTAATATTTTTGTGGAAAATATAATGGATTTTTTCAGTGTATATTTGTCTACCTCTACCAAACTCATTTCAAGACTTCAGGCATAAACCTATGGATCAAAAAGTGTTTAAGATCATGAGAAACATTAGTTCAGTCAAGCATGTCAAGCACTTATAGTGCTCTCCAGAGATCTTTCCCATCCTTTCAGGGTCTTTAATGGCCTAACAGAAGAAACATGCTCATTTTTGTGCATTTTAATGTGCAGTCATCACCAGCAGGCCAGATTAGTTCTGCCGAGTGGACATAATGCATGAATAATGTATGGCTGGAGGAACAGAAAGACAGAACGAGAGAGATTGCCCCGCTTATAGTGAAGAGAGTGTCTGGTCTGACAAAAGAATAAGGTCATGGAAAACAGCAGGCAGACCAAAGCAAAGTAAGTGACAGAAAAGCCCCAAGTAGTAAAAAAAAAAAAAAAAAAAAAAAAGATTCATATACTTCATAGCCGTCACATACTGGAAATTAAGGTTAGAAGTTCATCTAAAAAAAAAAAAAAAAAAAATTGGTCAGGATTTGCCTGTTTAAAACAGTCCAGTGAGCCTCTGCTGGTAGATGCTGTAACTGCACACAAAAAAAAAATTGATTTTAATTTACAGTTTTTTTCAACTGCTTACACACAAAATTATTACTTGTCACACAATTTCTAAAACCTGACACTCAAACACCAGAACCACACACTAAATCTGCAAAACCATACACTAATTTTTGGCCTTTTACTCAGTTTTCAATTTCATTAAACACTTTTTGCAAAACACACAATTTTCTATGCAACACACAAAAATCTGACAGGAAGTTTCTTGATTTCCTTTTATAAACACAACCAATCAAAATGCCACACTAATTAATCAGTGCCTCACACTAACTCCTCACATGTGCAAACACTTGTTGCTTTACTTAACAACAACCAATCATAACTTTAGTAGTGGCCTATAAATAGGCCAAAGGTCAAGTAATAGCTTTTGGACAATGGATGCAAACAATGCAGACAGAGTAAGAGGATTTGGAGGGAGAGCCAGAGGACGAGTTCGACTAAGAGGAGTTGGAAGGGGAGGAAGAGGACGAGTCAGAAATGGAGGAGGACATGGAACAAGAAGAGTGGTCTCAAATGAGATTAGGGCTACAGTAGTCGATCATGTGATAAACCATGGTTTAACAATGAGAGAGGCTGGACTGAGAGTCCAGCCTAATTTGAGTAGATTTACTGTGGCGGGTATAATTCGAACCTTTAGAAATGAGAACAGGTATGTAACAATCTAATGTAATGTACACATGTTCTAATGTACACATAATAGTTTTTTTACCATAACAAACAGTAGGCCTATACTATAATAAATATATTTTACTGTAGTACCCTTGCATTAATTTACTACAGTGCATTGCATTGGTCACAGTTTGGTAAGGTATCAAACTGTACAATAAAACAGCCAACTTTAAGACAATCTGACCAAATTGTTAAATATTATATATATTGTTACAGTTTATGGCACACACTTACTGTTCCTGAATCTTTTACAGAGTGGAAAGGCAAAGGATTCATGGTGGGCGAGGTCACATGTTCACTGAAGTGCAGGAGACGGCTATTCTGAATTTGGTTTTGGCCAATAATGCTATTACAATCCGTGAAATACGCAACCATATCCTTAATGATGCCACAGTTTTTGCGAACATAAATGCTGTGAGTGCCTCAACAATACACCGCGTCCTCTAGAAAAATCAAATGAGAATGAAACAGCTGTATAGGGTCCCTTTTGAAAGGAACTGTGATAGAGTCAAGAATCTTCGACATGACTTTGTGAATGTATGCATTTCTCCAATATATCAGACTTGCACCTACAAAACCAGGCTACTCGGTTGTGCATATACTGATCTACATATTCATTTGTCTTTTACAGAGAGTTTTGGAGATGGATGCCCATGCCATTGTGCATGAATACATTTATGTGGATGAGGTGGGCTTTAATCTCAGTAAAACCAGAAGAAGGGGAAGGAATGTCATTTGACAAAGGGCCATTGTCAATGTCCCTGGACAACGTGGCGGAAACATTACAATGTGTGCTGCGATTTCACAAAATGGTGTCCTGCACCATCACGCCACACTTGGCCCCTATAACACTGATCACATCATACAATTTCTGGAAGCTATTCATGACATGCTTGTTCAGGGTCTGAAGAATGAAGACCAGGCAAGATTTGTCATCATCTGGGATAGTATCAGGTTTCATCATGCCCATCAGGTCTAAAACTGGTTTGCTATGCATCCCCATTTTTCTGTTGTCTACCTGCCTCCATATTCACCATTTCTAAATTCTATTGAGGAATTTTTCTCCACATGGCGCTGGAAAGTGTACGATCATCGTCCCTATGTTAACATGACACTTCTCCAGGCAATGGAGGAGGCATGTGGAGACATTGATGCTGCCTCCATCCAAGGTTGGATACGTCATACAAGGAGGTTCTTTTCACGGTGTCTGGCAAGAGAGAATATAGCATGTGACGTGGATGAAGTATTGTGGCCGGAGCCAGCCCGGAGGAGAGATGGAGCCTAGATACACCCAACCATCTCCACATGCAAGCACACACATTATGTTTGGTTTTACACTACATGCTACAACACTACATATTTTTGATGTATTTTTTTTTCTTTTCAAACTGTGTACACTAATACTACATTTACAACCACAAACAGCAAAAAAATAAAAACATAAATAAAAAGTTTGGTTTCAATTTTGCTTTTGTTTTTACTTTATATATTCAACAGCTCTCTCCCAATTACATTCAATCATGTACATGTGAGCTTTTAAAAGAAGAGCTTTAGGTTTTGAATAACAGTGTGTATATGACATAATCAAAAATATAACATTATGGTAAAGGTGTTTACAATGTAAGACAAATGTTTGGTTTTGAAATATGTTTGTGATATTTTGACTGTGGTGTTTCATTTTGAAAGAGATGTGAGGCATTTTGCATCTTGTGTGTGCAATTCTTGAATTTGTGTGTTAAGTTTTGAAAAAAAGAGGAAAAATTTGGAAAATGTGTGTAAGCAGTTGAAAAAAAACTGTGATTGAAAGCTATTAAAATAATCTGTGCATTCTAACAAAAACATTTTGGCAAGCTAGATTCATTCATAATACTATAGTATACTACACTGAAAAAATGAGGTGAAAATGTTTTTTACAAACAATTTGCACATTTCATAAATAATTACAAAGAAACAAGAAGTAACACACTAAATTAAATTTGAAATTTTGAAGTAGAAAGACTGAAATGGTTTTATATTTTACACTGAAATCTTTGTTTTACAACCTCAACAAGTAATTTTTTACATTGTTTATAATTAACATTATACAACACTTAGTTCAAGTCAACTGGACTTTTCGCCGTTTGTATCTATTTTGCCTGTACTCGATGTAAGTGAGCTTCTATGCAGGATACATGTTTATGCCAGTAGGTGGCGACAATTGACTGTGTTTGTGGATGAGTATGGATGTCGCAGATCTGTTACAGTGCTGAATTATTGCCCTGGACACACTGATGAATGCCACTGTCCCTGATGCACCAACACGCAAAACAATCTGCTAATACCCATGGACATATAATACCCCCATGTAAAATTAAATGTCCAGTACTGGAGAGCTTCCAATAAGCTTTCATAAAATTAAAAGACTGTTGGGATTCCTCAGTCTCACTGTTCTATTGAACAGAAGCGGTTTCACTTTGATATATTATTACAAGACTATTCTTATAAATCTGATTAGACTGTATGCAATTTGGGATTACAGAGTGACTCAACTAATGGATATTTTGTCAATAGCCAAAAGCCAGAAATAGAGATCTTAAATTCATTTACTGTAGAGATTATTGATTTCTTACACTAAGATGTGTTAGGCTATACAATTAGTTCCAATCTGTTCCTTTTATTGTAATTAATTTCCATGATCTGATTAACTGGCCTTTATCTAGGTTAAAAGCAACAAGGAATCCAAGAAAGACTTGAAGTTATGTAAAGGTGAAAATACACTACATGACTTTAGTACAGATTTTTGCTTCGATTTGCAGTCTGGATGAGTGGATGTTAGATGCCGAAAGAGAGCCACTCTGCAGATTTTGGGGAGTATATGAGTTGACAGATTTTCTAGTTTAAGACTATAATTCTATCCAGTTGGAGGATATCAAACATGTTTGATAGTTTGAGCTGACTTTAGAATACTTATTGGCCATGTACACTGCAGCTAAATTTGGTTCAATTCCTTTAGTGCTTAAGCCTGTTCTCACAGTTTAGTATTTTACGGAAGTGACAACTGCATTCTAGGACTGAATTGACTCCCAAAAAATTCAGGTATAGTGACAACCACTTACAGAAATTATATGCAGTGTGTACAGAAAGGAACTGAACTACTAGTTGTTAATGACATTTAAACATCAGAGTTGTTCGTTTTTGTTGTTGTTGTTGTTGTTTTTTCTGTAAGTCGGTGAAAGAAATCACATTGTACATTTTTTACTCATTAGGGTTGCCAGATCTTGAATATAAGCCACATACCAAAATATAGCGATTTGCACCTTTCTACTTTATTAACTCCATAAATGGATCACTTTATGAACCCAGCCCAAGCAATAAGCCCAAAGACACTTAATAAGCATTGCCTATAATAAGTGGACATGGCAACCCTTCAAGAGCACTCTCTGTGATGTAGCTTTCCAAACATAAAAAAAAAAAAACAAAGTGAGTCTCTAGTAACTGTAATATTAAACGGCCTCTTTACACAGCTGAGTTAATATTCAGTGAAAGATGCAATATATTAAAGCCAGTCTAAATTAGAGTTAGGGTTAGGGTTGTAATTTTTGTGTAAACTGTGATACAAACTGAGTATCACACAGACTTTCAAACCTTCTGAACATAACAAATTCACACATGTGCCTCATGGCTAGAGTCAAAAATGTGTTCTTAAATCCATTTAAAATATAAAACATGTTTATAAATATCAGAATATCTGGGCAAAATCATGTAGTGTATTCCAACCTTAGAAGAGTCAATTTCAAGAACAATTTCATAAAAATCCTTTCCTCTTGAATCTGACTAATCTAATCGTGTTATGTTTTTGACTGATTTGCACCTGAAAGCGGTGATTGTTAAATCTTCAGAAAGAATAGTTTGTGATATAAAACCAGAGTTCTGTCCATTGTATGTTTAACCTCTGAGAAAAGCATTTGTGTGCAAATAGAACCGAAGACTAATGCAGAATATTTATAAGTTCATCAAACATGGCAAGCTAAATAGCACACCAGCGGAGAACACCAGGGAATTAAATTAAGGAATTATATTTACTGAATTATTCAATAAATCGATGTTATTGCAAATGTTAATATACTTGTTCATCATTGTGTCAGTGTTTTATTCACAAGAACAACAAAGTGACGAAATGCACTCTGTAGAGCAGTTTGTCCATGTAGGGCTACTGTAGAAACTTGGTGGCGACTTCCATGTAAGGGGACCCGCAGTGTATGTTGATAGAATTGCTCAAGCTAAGGTAATAAAAACATAACGGTTAATTAAGAAAGGTCTTTATACGCCTCTGAAAACATAGTTATGTATATTATATTGCATTTCTGTAAATAGATTGTTATATAAATATTACACATTGCACCTTTAAGCATCACTACTTATTTAAACTCTGGATGCAAGCTATATTTTATTTATAGAGCAAAGTATTTACTGGATGAAATGTTTGTAAAAGATTTACCCAAAAATGAGCATTTGCTGAACATCTTTAGACAAACCAAGATGTCGATGATAAAGTTTCTGAACAGATTTGGAGAAATGTAGCTTTACGTCACTTGTTTAAAAATGGATCCTCTGCAATGAATGGGTGCCGTCAGAATGAGAGTCCAAACAGCTGATAAAAACAAGTGAAAGTGAGGTGTAGCCAGGTATGGTGTCCCATACTCTGAATTTGTCTTTTACATTTAACCCATAAAAGCGCACACACACAGCAGTGAGTAGTGACCACACACACACCCGGACCAGTGGGCAGCCATTTTTGCTTCGGCGGGTAACGTACAGTTTCAAAAGTAGCGCACTTAAAAACCACCTTCGTGAGGGAATATTTCTGCACTGCGAGCTCACAGAACATTTTTCAATGCGCAAAAATGCTTTCAACACCGCTTGTTAAGTCATGGTCTAAGGAATAGGTTTTTATTTTATTCAATAATTAATCACTCACAAACAAAATACATATTTGCTTTAGAATATAACAGGTAGGCCTATGAAGCATGAAACATAAAGATGTCTATACAAAGCCATTGAGAGAGATGTCTCAATAGTGGATAGGCAGCGCAATCCTCCCAGTAGATGGATAAACAAAGAAGTTTCCCAGGACTCAAGTCAAGTCAACTTCACATTCTCTATAGGCTGATGATGTTTTCACTTCCGCAAGGACTGATTGGCGCATGACCATTCCGTTTTGAATTGTGTTCTATATAGCAAAACTCTTGGTTTTTTTTGTTTTTGTTTTTTAGAAAATATTTTTGCTCAAATAATTATCATTGATGTGAACTTGACTATGTCTGATGGCTTTGGAACATAGACGGTAATGACAGACACAAGGACACACTCGTTGATCAAACAGTCCATTAGCTGGTTTGAACAGGTCTGAACTTCAAATGTGATTTTTGCAGGATGGGGAGTTAAATGTTAGAATTTGTTTGACTGCAAGGGATGCCGATGGACCTAAGTGAGAATGAGATTCTGAAGTTTCATTTCAGAATCATAACTGGCTTTTTTTTTTTTTTTTTTACCAAATTACCATAATGTATACCACAACTGTATTATAGAAGTAATCATAGTAAACCTGTACATTATTATTGTATTTTATACTTAAACGTCTTAGTTACTTTGGAAACACTGTGTTGTGGAGGAGCAGTGATGCCACAGGACTGATACGTGATGGAGCATCACTTAACCTTTTCTCCTGTGTTTTTCTCCTTCTCTGTTTTGCTTTTACAACAAGAACCACCTGAAGACTCACTGTAATGAGACATCACACTCACAGTGAGTCTTAGCTTACTAGGTTTTGCAAGTCTTTCCCTGTTCTTTGTGTCTTTGTGGAAAAGTGTGAATTCCCAAGTAGGATTAGATCACATTTTGTAGTTGTAACCTATAGCTATATTTAGATTGCTCCTGCTGACTATATCCAGCCACTTACAAAGACTTCAGATGATCCAACACCTGTGTAGGGATGATGCCAACCCTTGAAAGGACTTCAGATGATGCCAGCACTGAATCAACATACAAAACTGCCCAATTTTCTGTAAAGCTGCTTTGAAACAATGTGTATAATAAAAAGTGCTATACAAATAAATGTGAATTGAATCAAACTTAATGCATAATTTTGTCCTCCTCTCCATGTCAGTAAGGAAACAATAGGTTACTGTACAGAGAAATACTCCATCTTGCCAGGTAGAACAGGCTTGGGTGGGGCAAGCAGCCCGCCTTGAGAGGGGTTAAGGGGTCCGGCAATAGAGAGCTCGATGGCGGGGGGTCACCTTTACTGAGATTTGCCATGTCCTTAACCTCAAGACCCACAAGGGCATGTTTGAGATCGAGCGGATCTCCCCAATAGTGTTTCATATGTTTAGCACATGCCTGAATGATGGGAAGAAGTGGCTGCTCGCTCACAAAACTCGAGGAGGACCGATTGGGGCAGGGCAGCAGACAAAATATCCTCAAAGGGTGAAGGGTCGCATTGATCGAGTCAGACAATCCCAAGTCTGCGCTCTGAGTATAGAGGCCACCTTGTTAAGCAGCACCAAGCAATTGTAACCCTCCCTCCCTGGTCCTAAACGACACACCTCATTTTCATTTCAAGTGTGTCTCGAACCCAGGTCTACCCAGGTCTCTGGCATGGGAGGTGGGTACACTAACAAGGAGGCTAAAGATTGCAGACACTAGCATCAGTTGCTAGTGTGCCTCTTGAGATCAGGGGAGTGAGGTTTTACCTGCACAGTACCTACCCACTGGCCTCCGTTACACAATGGTTACAGTTCTCCGGGAAATCCGTTGCTTCTTGAGCGTGTTGAAGACCCATGCAAACCATGCAGGGGATGGGGAACCCTAGCAGCGATTAGGGTGCCGCACTCGGGTGGGCAGGCTCGCGACTGGTTGTTCACGGTGGTAGCCGGGTTCAATTTCGACAGAGCCATGAGCAGAAGACAGTAGACAGCTTTAGGAAAATGCAAGGTAAGAGGCGGGTAGCTTATTAGCAAGTGTGAGTATGGGCAGCTTGCAGGTAAAACAGCTAACCTGGTAAAAAAAATTACAAATGCGTCTGGCGGAGGATGATTCAAAGATGTGTCCTCCGGTAGACAATAGTGAAAGTCAACCAATGAGCTGTGAATAAATTTCCAGAAGTAGCGAAAGCAAATGTCAACTGAAGAAAGGTAGTGCATGCAAGTGCTTTATGCACTCGGTTAAGGGGCGGACCCTTACCTGCTCCTGTCTGTCAAGCCAGACTTGGTGCAATTGGATAATTCTGCTGAAGTCAGGCAAGGAAGCCCTTCCATAGGTGGATCTCGAACACGAGACAATGAAAGAGAACCATACATTCCTACTCCTGGAAGATTCCATGCTGCACAGCAAATCATGATGGAGACTATACAAGAACAACATGTTTTTTAATTTATTATATTAAGTATATATCCATTAATGTAAATAAGTGCATAACAAAAGTCTACATACATAAAATATATAATTTAATGTGTTAAAGCAATGTTTGAAGTTGTTTTAGTGTATGTTTGTGCTTGGCACTGCTGAGTCACGTGATGGCATGACAATAAAACAGCAGAGCAGGGAGTGCATTGAGATGTGAAAGGAGCGGCGTATAGACAAGCACAGACATGTATACTTTTTGATGAAGTAGGAGCAATGTACTGAGTATAGAAAAGAGAAACTTAAACTGAAGTTTAAACAGCATTTGAATCACATCAGGCTGGTATTGATCCGATACCATTACCAACATTGGTACTGATATTTGGACAAATCCAGTTGTGGTATTGAGGGTGGAAGAGAGCGCTGGTCATTTACTCATTTACTCTCCCCACTTACAATCCCTGCTGGTACCAAGACTCAAACCACAACCTTTGGATTACTAGTCCGACTCTCTAACCATTAGGCCACGACTGGCCCAACCCACTTGGCTCCATCAAACATTGCATGTTTGTAATAAACAAATTCATCGTCAAGATGTTTTAAACTTCAAAGCATTGCTTCTAGCTAAAAAACAGGAGTCCTCTGTTCATAAGATTTAAATTTTGGGGGCAAACTTCAATTATTTTCCTTTAAGTATATGTATTTTGTTTTTAAGATATTGCTCTGAAAAACAAGACAAAATACTGATTAAGAAAGTGATTTTCAAAGTGGATATATTTGAATGTCCATTATATACACTGCCATAATCATACTTTTGCTCTGATTACCCAAAGCATAAACCTAAGTTTGAAAACAGACATTTTATACATGTAGATGAATTTGGGAATCAGTCTAGACTTTGGCAGTCTAGACTCATTATATATATACAGGTGCATTTCAATAAATTAGAATGCCGTGGAAAAGTTCATTTCAGTAATTCAATTCAAATTGTGAAACTCCTGTATTAAATAAATTCAATGCACACAGACTGAAGTAGTTTAAGTCTTTGGTTCTTTTAATTGTGATGATTTTGGCTCAAATTTAACAAAAGCCCACAATTCACTATCTCAACAATTTAGAATACTTCATAAGACCAATAATAAAAAATAAAAAAACATTTGTAGTGAATTGTTGGCCTTCTGTAAAATATGCTCATTTAATGTACATGTACTCAATACTTGGTAGGGGCTCCTTTTGCTTTAATTACTGCCTCAATTCGGTGTGGCATGGAGCTGATCAGTTTATGGCACTGCTGAGGTGGTATGGAAGCCCAGGTTTCTTTGACAGTGGCCTTCAGCTCATCTGCATTTTTTGGTCCCTTGGTTCTCATTTTCCTCTTGACAATACCCCATAAATTCTCTATGGGGTTCAGGTCTGGTGAGTTTGCTGGCCAGTCAAGCACACCAACACCATGGTCATTTAACCAACTTTTGGTGCTTTTGGCAGTGTGGGCAGGTGCCAAATCCTCGTGGAAAATGAATCAGCATCTTCAAAAAGCTGGTCAGCAGAAGGAAGCATGAAGTGCTCCAAAAATGTCTTGGTAAACGGGGTGCAGTGACTTTGTGTTTTCAAAAAACACAATGGACCAACACCAGCAGATGACATTGCACCCCAAATCATCACAGACTGTGCAAACTTAACACTGGACTTCAAGCATCTTGGGCTATGAGCTTCTCCACCCTTCCTCCAGACTCTAGGACCTTGGTTTCCAAATGAAGTACAAAACTTGCTCTCATCTGAAAAGAGGACTTTGGACCACTGGGCAACAGTCCAGTTCTTCTTATTCTTAGCCCAGGTAAGACGCCTCTGACGTTGTCTGTGGATTAGGAGTGGCTTAACAAGAGGAATACGCCAACTGTAGCCAAATTCCTTTGACACGTCTTTATGCCTTGACCCCAGCCTCAGTCCATTCCTTGTGAAGTTCACTCAAATTCTTGAATCGATTTTGCTTGACAATCCCCATAAGGCTGCGTTTCTCTTAGTTGGTTGTGCATCTTTTTCTTCCACACTTTTTCCTTCCACTCAACATTCTGTTAACATGCTTGGATACAGCACTCTGTGAACAGCCAGCTTCTTTGGCAATGAATGTTTTGAGCTGATTAGCTGATTGGCATGTCACCATATTCTAATTTGTTGAGATGCACCTGTATATATATATATATATATATATAAATATAAATGTGAGGTCTTCCTGTACAAACTTTATCAAGACCTGCAGGTAAACAGACACTGGTGACTGCATAAATAGACCTCTGATTGCACTCACTATGGTTACTGTATCCATGGAGACCACAAGGCCACCTCACATCATGGCAGTCTAAGAAACCCAGTATGAATCTTTACAGTACAGTCTGGCTTTGTTTGCATTTTGCATCAACAGACCATGACTACTGTTTTCAAAATCAGACTGGCTATGAAATAAGCAGCAAGTAAACATTTAACCCAATGAAACTTTAATAATACAAAACATAAAATGCAATTAAAACAATGAAAGAGAAATAAATAATAATGGCAGGATCAAAGATCCACTATACATAAAGGTGCCATAAACAAAAACTTTCCTGTGATGAATTTTAAACAGTGATGGAGCAAGTGCAGAATCATGTCTTAGAAAGTGTCCCATTCCACTTTTCACTGTTGAATATTAATTTATATAAAAGTATATAATAATAAAAATGTATTTAAAGTAACAATGTCTAGCAAAGGTTGAAAAAAGTAAAACAAACATACACAGTCTATAGCAAAATGTGTAAAACAGTCAGTTGTAGCTGGTATTTCAAAAAGTACACAAATAAAGAAATTAAAAGATAGCTAAAATGCTATAAAAATATCCTGACAGCAAACTAACAGATACATATTGCTCTATAGCATGTAGTTTTAAATCAACTACAGAATACAGTCTGCATCACTAAGAAAATCTAACATTTTTCATAACAAGGCATAGAAAACAAGGCATAAACATTAAAGCACAATTAGTCTAGTTTTGTCTGCCTGATCCTTATGAACAGCATTTCCAGACACAAATCAAATACAATAAATAAACCAACAATAACCAAAACTTTGGTACAACACAAGACATTATCAGCTGTCCAAATACTGCAGAATGCTTTTCATGTTGTAAAATCGTTAACCGGTACAAAAAAAATTATATTTATTTGCAGTGTAATGTCTACACACAAAAAAAATAAAATAAAAAATACAGCCATCTCATAAAACTTGAGACGTTTGAAAACATTGTTTCTATGAGACTGATGACACATGGCACTGAGGACTCCACCATCGACACAAATGATAAGCCTAAGGACAGAACATTAACCATTTGCTAGAATTCTTCAGTGTAACATGAGTAAAAAAAACATTGATCATTTGATTAAAAGAACATTTCAGTTCTATGTAATTACGGGGGGTGAGAGTTCATCTGCTGAAAAGCAGTTAATCTTGTAGTCATGCTTCAGGCAACCGTTGCCACTTTGTCATAGTCATTAACACATTCTGTGTCTGGCATGTTGGTTTCATCCTGGTTCTTGTTCTGACAGCACAAGGCAGCGAGGAAAAGGCCGGCTCCTCCCAGCAGCACGAAACTCCCGCTGAAGTAGAACGCCAGGTCATAGGAGTGCATCCAGTCGTAAATCCAGCCTGGAGAGAGAAACAAAACAAATGGTAGCGTCACCTCCGCAGGTAAACACTCTGGAGCTGTACAATTCTGTCTGCACATTATAAAAATGCCATCTTTTAACAATCTAGTTTTTAAAATCTATAGTGTATAAAAACAATTATACTATTTTCAACAAATATTTAGAGTTAACTCTAATATTTTAAAAGATTCTGACACAACTTTCAAGAGGATCTTCAAGGGGTGTTTTTTTTTATGTACTTTTGAATAAAAAATACATTTACATGCCTATAGAAACTCGTATGTAATATAATATATATTTTAGTATCATTTCTATACTATTGTAGGTTCGGTTAAGATTTTGAATTAGATTTTATTGTTATATTTTCTGTTTTCAATTTTAATTTTAATTAAAGTTTTATGATTTCTTTTATATGACTATGTAGTTTTGATTAAATGTTATTTATTAGATTTAGTTTATTTTAGTGTGTTAAACTAAACGAAAATTAGAAATGTTGCCTTGGAAACTGGCTGAAATAAATTGTTTATTTTATTTTATATCAGTTAATGTTTATTTTGTTTCAAATAAATTTAAAAAGTTTAAAATTTTGTTTTAGTTAACAATACTGGGAAAACACATTATGTTTTAAAAAGTGTCAAATTTATGTCAAAGTCTTCAAAATGAATTCCAATTCAACATCCTGGGGCTTGTGTCATCAGTTCAAATTAATTGAGTAATTGAAAAAAATCGGATATTTAAATTATAATTTTTGCCAACCTCTATTCTGTACTAATTAACTTTGAACAAATGAAGTGAATTTTTAAGGCTTGTATAGCATCTGTGCCCTGATCTAACAGATCTGAAATCAGCAACAGGTCAAAAAATTACCTGCGACTGGTGGTCCGAGCATTATACTAAATCCACCGAAGAACATCAAGATCCCAAATGCCTCAGTCAGACGATCCATTCCCACAACCTTAGTAGTCATGTAAGGTATGACAGACCAGTTTCCAGAAAAGAAACCCAGCAGCGCTGAGATGACCTGCAGCCCAGCGTAATTCCTGGTAACGGGGATTATGAGAAGAGACACCCCTGTTCCCAGCAGGGTGAAGGCGTACAGAAAGATGCTGTTCATCCAGCGGATGTCCATCATGACCCCCAGCAGCAGCTTCCCCACTCCAGCAGCAATGGACATGATGGAGACCAGCGGGATGATGCTGATGCCACTGATCAGACCCTCTCTCTGGGCCAAATCCTCCAGGAAGAGAAGAGGAGTGTACGCTCCCAAGCAATATGTGAACAAAGACACGCACGTGGCCAAGAAGACCCTGTTCTGAAGCAGCTCCGCCATCGAGTGCAAGTATTCAGAGTACTCCTTCTGCTTCTTCTTCACGAGCTGCACCAATGCCACGTAACTCACGAGGCTCTTCTCATACGGTGGAGGGTCTTTCGTCTCCCCTGGTATTAGTATGTTGGCGGACTGATTTTTCTTGATTGGGTCCTCCACAACAGGGGTCATTTCCAGAACCTTCTCCTCTGCCTTCTCGGCCAGCGCTGCTCTCTGTTTCAGGTAGTAGGCCGGAAGGTGCAGGGGTCTCATAAGTCCAGCACAGGCGATGATGTTTAGTGCAAAACAGCCAATAAGCAAAAGGCAGCCATCGAGTCCAAAGAGTGCAATGAGCTCGTTCTGCACAGTAGCGTAGAGAAAACCTCCAATACTTGTACCTGAAAAAATTAGACTGTTAAGTATTACCAATATTGGGATTGAATTATTTTAGTTTTATGGAATGTCACAGTTATTAGTTGTAGGGTTACACGATCATGCAAAATAAAACCAAAATTGTCATATGGCTTAGTGTGATTACCAAATCATAAAGGCGGCAATTTAATTGAATACATAGCAGCTCATTATCCGCCAGTGTTTTCAGCATCTCAGAGCAGCTCGGTTAGCAGTAAATGCTGTTCCGCACAAACTCCATTTCTGCATCTGCTCAGAGTTTGGGTCGCTTTAACATGTATTTGGGAACATAACATTTTTTTTTTACAGTGAAATATAACAAAAATCATTTACTTTTTTTATTTTATATATCAAATATAATTATTATTATTAAAATATAAATTATTATTATAATTATTTTTAGCCATATTGATATTTAATAAAAAATAAAATAAAAAATCTTGGCCAAATTGTGCACCCCTTCAAACAAGTGTAATTTGAACAATATATTTTTTATCTCATTATAAGTCATAATCACATTTTATTATTTATTAGAAAGATCGCTATTGATTCTTTTCTTTAAATGTTACAGACCTAATATGACTTAAGTATGGCATCCATTTAAATAATTACATATATAAATAAATATATATATATATATTTTTTTTTTTTAATTTATAGATATGCTTTTAGACCTGCCTTTTCTTGACAATTAAGTTGTTGTTGTTTTTTTTTACTTGCTTTTAAACAGTATTAGATTTCACATATGTTTGTAGCCTGGGTTTCCTTCCCGATTCGATCCAACTCATTTATTAATTCATTCATAATTGCATACATACATGCATTAATAATGCTTTAGTCTAAATTATTATTATTTTTTGTAACGTGTGAGAATCATAAATTAAGCCCAGCATGTCCAAACATCGGACTGGTAGTGTATTATTTTTGACTGATCATTATATTTACCTGTTGTAACAATGCCAAGAGCAAGACCTCGTCTCTTGTCAAAATACTGGCATGTGATGGTTACAGTAGCAGCATAAACAAGTCCACAGCCTAGTCCTGTATAATAAAAGTGTCAAGTTAAACAACAGTCAGGAAAACATTCAAGTACTCATAAAATGTTTGTTCTAATCATATAATCAAATATAACAAATGTAAACAGATTTGGGAAAAACATTAAATTATATAAAATATAAAATATTAAATAAATATAAATTATGCATATTGGTTATTGGACATACAAACATGCAAATAATTGACATTGTATTCATTTTAAAAATCAGTATCTCTATTAATTTGAACAATTTTCTGTATATTATGTCGGCCAAAAGCCTTTAAAGAAACCAAATCAATCAACCACCATTTAGACCCTGGTGGCGCAGTGACCCAGATTAGAATAGGTAATCTATCTAGGAGGAAATGTGAGATACTCACCAACAACAATCCCATAGGAAAATATGAGAAACTGAACATTGGGTGCAAAAGCGCTAAGCATAAGACCTCCGGAGACCATGACCCCACTGAAGATGGTCACGGGTCTGGCCCCGAAATTCACAACACAGGCGCTGCAGATGGGACCTGTGCGAAAGGACCAGAGCATCATCCTGTTAGAAAATGATAAACTCAAAATAGAATTAAAATCAATGTAAGCTGAGGCATAGAATAGTGCAGAGTTTGACTGACTTCTGAAAACACAGGACATGACGTCAAATACCCCACTGACACAAACAGAAAATCATTAGCCACAATTACACCCCTATTGATTTGACACGCTGCTCTTCATTTAATAATGGCAAACAAGGTCGAGTCTTAAGTTATAACTAAAGGATGAGAAACGTTTTCTTTTAGGAATGACATGGAGGAAAAAGCAATAAAACTACAATAAAATTAAAAAACTAAAAGTATGTATATATGAGTATGTTGTAGAAGAAAATACTATCTTTCTACTTCAACATTTCATGTTTAATTCAGCGTGTTACTTGCCATTTCTTTGCAATTAATTGTGAAATTTATCAGTAGTTTCTGAGTGAAAAATGTTCTGCTCCAGTTTTGACATTCATTGTGGTTAATTGTGTTTTTGGTCTATGTGTACCATAATATAGTTACCAGAAAAAAGCCGGAAATGCAATGATAAGCATATGTTTATGCAGAGTAGATTTATTAAGCATAATGCATCTATAGAAAACTTACTAGCAATGAGTCCGACCCCAGACACTAGAGAGCCGACCAACGCTGTCATGCCTTTACTGTCCTGGAAGGTGTTCAGCCATTCTGGGTAGAGCACCCCCACTGACTGGGGCGAACCGTAGGCCAGGAGCTGACTTATGAAAGAGGCAACCACAATGGCCCAACCCCATCCACCATCCGGGGCTTGCTTAGTGTTCCAGGTGCTCATGTTTACACTGGGCTCCTGCAGAGAAAAACTAATTTAGCCTGATATTCTGTTACCATTTAATTTCTTTACACACACACAAAGACATATTGCACAATGGACCACCTTTTTGGTGTTTTCTTTAACAACCTACTCTGATTTTATTCTGAGAAGGAATATTTTGCATTTCTACCTCAACATAACTTCTTGCCTAAGGAGCAACACCGTGACAGAATGTGAAGAACGCGCGTAACCGAAGCAGCGCACTGAGATAGCGCAGAGCGCACAAGAGCTACCGTGCGCGCTCCTGAACTCCACTCAGTCTACTTCATACTGGTTTATATTCTGCATAGAGCTTTTAAGTTTAACACAACTTTAGCATTTAAACTGTCGCTGTTATTATTATCAAAGGAAAAAATGAATAGAAAATTAACAAAAAACAGACGTACGGTTCATTTAAAGACGTGTTTGTTAAGTTAAAGAAAATCCAGTATTACATAATATTCTATTAAAACAAATTAAAATCTCATTAAGATCTTTTGACTCTTACCTCACCACAGACCGGGAAACGACGATGATTTCCGTGGTCAATTCAGTCCAGGATGTTGAACTGGCTCTTTGGACAATCCTGCGTTATGATTTGAAATGTCTTATCATTGTGTCATAATGTGAGATGACCACTCTGATACTACATGAATGATCGCGGATGTGTTGAGCTGAAACATCCCGGTCTGTCCTTCATCATTGTGTGTGTTCTGCACGAGCTCCGGCTTTTGTTGCCAGGCGTTTAAACCGGTTTGAAGCTGTTCTCGCTGGCGCAGCTTCACATTTCGATGCTCTTAACTTGCTTTCTGATTCACCGACAATGAACACAGCCTTCCTGCAGTGTCAACCCAACATCGATCATTTCCCGTCAACACTTAAAAGACTTTTAGTGAGTGTTGAAAATCTAAATGCCATTAATCTATATTTAAAGCAACCACCACTCGATGGGTAGTTTTCAGTGACATGGACAATGTATGTATGGCATTTGGTTAAAGTGAGTGCTTTTATTTAAATTCTTTTACTGTAAATTGCATTGTAAACACATGCCACGTGCATCTCTCTTTGCCCATGTACTGTATGTGCGCTGCAGTTCCAGTCCAAACCGGTTGATGATGACAATACAGCAGTGACACGTGTTACCGGATCATCTGCTTGCTTTCACCTCTCAAAGGGACAATAGTCTACACTTTTACAGTCTACACTTTATATTTTTAAGTCTATTTAGAATTTTGTCATTGCACGAAGAAAATAAAAATAAAAATTATATATATATCCCCTGATTTGTTGCATTTTTCATGCATCGATTAAAAGATCAAGCTATTCTCATGCAGTTTCCAGCTCTTTACTATCCGTTTTGTGATCATACAAATAAACATAAAACTGAAAAATGCACATTTTAAGTCATCCATCTTCATCAAAGCAGGCCCTTGAGATTCTGCCAAAGGCAAGACACTCATGTTGCTGGTGTGCTAACTTTCTCACAGTATCAAAGCAAGGGCTTTTTGAACGGGAATGCACTGCAAAGATAAAGCTCAGTACAACAGATCGTGGAAACAAAAAATATATATCACAAGACCAAAAGCTACCAGAAAGGTTTCCTCACAGTACTACCACAACATATCTCAAATGCGTCACAAGATTTCTCAAATCCTCAAAGAATACATGACTTTTACTTTTTTAACATGGTGAAACAGTGAAATTGAAGTTGGTGTAACAATATCATCTGTTGACAACTGACATAGTGTAAAGGTGGTACATTTGCAATGCATTTCAATCACGTCGAAGCATTTATATTTAAGGCATTTAGCAGATGCTTTTATCCAGAGTGACGTAAAAAGTGCTTTAGCTTCATAAAGGAAAGAAATACTTGAAAAGACAGTGCAGGGTCACGAGTTCTTACATCAATTTGAGATCTTCAGTTAGGATAATCATCATTTTAATAACCAAAATAACCATTACATAATGTAGCATGTTCTTGCTTTACAAATGATGCAATGCACATCTTGCACCTGCTTAAAATGGAGCAATCTAATCACTGAGCAACATCAACCACATATTAAGGCTTTGATATAATGTGGGAAAAGCTAGACGATGCTTACATTTAGCAATACCGCAGTGAGTTAAGGCTCAAAGGTGTCCCATCTGTTAATGATAGCAGTAAAATGAGCAAACGTTACATTCATTCGTCTCAAAAGCTGGGTGGAGATGGAAAGGACAAAACGTAGCTCTGGTAAAATTGAAATCTTTTTCTATACAAAGCCATGAGTATTTACAATGATGACAGTAAAAAGGTAAACAAAAGTGAAATATTAAATATATTCCTGGTTCTTCTGCTCAATCTAATGAATTGTGCTCTCAAAGAATACATGGTAAAAAATAAAAGATGAGAAGAAACGATTTTATAGACACCCTGTAGTAAATCTGAAAAGCTCTGATGTCATGCTGCAGCAGTGATGTTTTTATGAGATCTTGTTCAACAACACAGCCTAGCGTTCACCTGGCCACAGCTAACCTATCACAGACAATTTAACTGCAATCCAGCTGGTTAGTACCAGGAAATGAATCATTTGTATACTTTGATCTGCAGGAAATGATAGCTGTTCACAGTAAATAAGAAGCGCTTCCTTATTTTCTGTTGTTCGGCATGTTCAGCTGCACCTACTCAATTTCTGATTTATTTGGTATCTCTGAGAGAATCCTGAAAATAGCTGAAAACTAAAGCTCTCCAATGACAGGAGGGTCTAAGATGAACTCAAAAACAGTTTTTTTTTTTGTTTTTTTTTCAAAGCATACAAAAGTCTATTTTTACACACTTTAACTCACTTACTTTCACAATTATCGTAATTAATTTTTATAGGTCAGTATATTCTTAAGTAAGAAAAAAATATCACAGTGGTACCAGACACTGTTTAGCATAAAAGAGCTGCAGGTGTGTTTGTAATAAAAAAAAACAAGACAAACCCTCTATACATACACATAGTAGTCTTTTCTAATCTACGCCATTTAATATCTTAAGTGTCTTGCTAAATTATAAAAAGGCTTTTAGAACCCACCAGGAAGATTAAAGTCTGGCAGATGCCAACAACACATTGCATCTGCAGCAGCCACAAAACACCAAGTCATCTACCGCATGTCTCATGTGAACACTGCAACACTGCAAAAAAACAAAAACAAAAAAAAGTCACTTACTAGGGTGTCACTTACTGTCCAGGTCATATTTCACTCAAAAAAACAAACAAACAAAAAAAAACTTAATTTATTTATTGCAAGATTCCCCCCCCCCCCTCCCCTCACAAATTTGTGAGAGAGGAATTTTTTTTTTTATATATTTACATTATTATCATTTATTTATTTTTTCAGATTTTAGTAGAAATTTGACCTGGACACCTCTTTGGGAGACTTGTCACTAATGAATTTTGCTGTCTTGCTTTCCAAATGTGTTTATGAAGAAACTACCGAAAGCATATTTCTTGCGATTTTTTTTTTTATCCCTTTCTGAGACACTATCCTATGAATTATTAACCAATAATTCAAGTGATATTGGGTCGCAGATTTATCCTTATTAGGCCATTTGCTGCTTTGACCACGATTCTGTCTGGAGTACAGAAGCACACCTGTGGCTCTCTGTAATGTCTGGCTGGTCCACACTGGATGACACTTTTAAAGTGTCTGAACACTGGAAAAATATTCAACTATGAAAAATATATGACCACATAATTTCCTAGTATTTTTTGTCGGTCTATGACCAAGCAATTTCTAAGAGATCACTATGGGTGTAGATGGCTTGACACACACTGATGCCAAAGCAGTAAGTACTTGCTAATACACTGAAGAGATGTTCATTCCCTCTGAGCTGGAAATGCCTTCACCTCACACACCATCTTTAGTGGACACAAAAAACCCTTCCAAACACAGAACTATGAGCACAACACAGATGAATGGTTTCAGAGCGAGAGAATGAAGACATTGAGGACTGTTAAGCCTTTGGCTTGAGGGATGTTACAATGAAGCAGCTCTGTTTCAAGTCCCTGATCTATGGCTGCAAGGACTGCTGCGGCTGCAGTGGAGTTGCCTGGGATGATGTCGGATGCACGGAGGGTGGAGGGGGAGGCGGGGGATGGACGCCAGGCTGCGTGTTGGGGGAAGGAGGGGGTGTGGGCCGCTTGAATTTGTCTGGACTGTTGCTTCTTCTTGGGGTGGGTCTCTGTGGGAGGAGAAAGGACAATAAATTATTTAAAAAAAATGTAATTTAATATGACAAATCTGATGTTTAAAAGAGCTGAAGTTTCACATTAGCCTATTTATAACCATTAGGCGTGCAAGTACAGTTCCTGTGTCTTGCTGCACAGTAGCTTAGGTCACATTATATTCCCTGCTTATTTATATTAAAATAATTATATTTGAATTGAGTGCCCTTTATTTTATCTTTACATTGGCGGTTAAAAGTTTGGAATAATTACATTTTGTTTTTGTTTACAAATATTAGGCAGCAAAAATCGTCTTCATCACCGATAATAATAATAAAACATAATTGAGCACCAAATCAGCATATTAGAATTATTTCAGAAGAATCATGTGAAATCGAAGACTGGAGTAATGATGCTGAAAATTCAGGAAATAGTTACATTTTAAAATGTAATTTTCAAATAAAATAACAGTTCTATTACAATGTTATTTTATATTTTTTTTTTCAATATTACAACTTTTACTGCAATTTTGATCAATTGTTCAATTGACATTTAATTGTATAGTGCTTTCCACAATACATATAATTTCAAAGCAGCTTCAGAATGTTTCTACATTACAGTTAAAATTGCTCTGATATCAAAGGTGAATGTGTAATATCTACAGTATATGGCAGAAAGGTAGTTATAAGATCATCCAAATCATGCAGTTAGTATTCATTTAAGCAGGAACAATGAACACATTTAAGCAATGATTATATGATGTGATCATACAAGGAAAATTTGGCTGTTTTTATGTTGATTCAGAGTTGGCATCAATTACTCCAAAAATTTGACTTTTGACTTTCCATCAAAAGAAGATTGTGATGCTGAATTGAAGTGACTTGGATGGTAAAATACTTGCTCAGAACTCTTAACACTTGGCCATGATGAGCTATGTTTTTTTTTGTAGGCAGGTTATGCAGTAAAATAGTCAGTTACTTCATCTTGTGGCTCTCAGCTCAGTGGAAACACAGGCTGGTTTCTGCAGATCACCAGGTCAAAATACATCACAACAAGATAAAGTAAAGACTAGGCACACATGGAAACTGCGAATTACTCAGATTACTCTGCAGAAAATTACAGAAAGCTGTCCTGAAAGAACTGTTAAGTGAACGGTTTAAGGTGCAGTCACACTGGCAAAATTAATGCGAAACTTGGTGGGCAACAAGGTTCCATTGACAATTGTCAATACTTTTGTGATGCATGAAGTACAGCTCATATTCAAGTCATTTTCAAATAAAGCAGCTTTCTGTAGGTGCATGTGGCAAATTTGTATGACCAAACTTGAAGACAAGCAAAATCATCGTGTGGAACTTTTTTGCCGTCTCTTAAAACTCCTGATGGCTACCGATGACTGGATGTTGCTCACAAAATTTCACTGAACAACGTAAGTGTGACTGCAACTTTAAGGCCTGTTCATATCATTGCTAATGTTCAACACAAAAACTGTTCACATGCCATTTGTCTTTTCAGATTAAAACAGCCTGAATGAACATGCAAATTCATTCTCTGACAATAGGTGATACTTATCAGGAATGTGATTCTTCCGGATTAACTGCTTAAGGTAAAATTGCCTTAAAGTCTTAAAGTTTTTTGGGTGTTAGTATCCATATTTTAGTCTTAAGGTAGGGCCCTATGAAATCGGTTTTATTTTTTCCCAAATTCCGTTTTATTTTTTTCAAAATTAATTTTTTTCTGTTTAAATTTTTCCTGGATTCCGCTTTTTTCTGTTTTAATTTTTCTTGACTCCTTTTTAATGGTTAAATTAAACTGTATTAATCAAAAAGCATGTCTAATGAATTAAAATCATGAAACTTGTACATTTTCACATCAATTTATTAAATGTTTGACAAAAATTACATGTTTAGGGCCCTATGAAATATTTTATTTTTTCTTCACCATACGTTTTATTGTTACATAATTCTGTGTTTTAACGTGTCTAATTATTTAAATGCATAAAAACAACTTAATTTATTCAATTGTTTTCTTTTGTGTTGTGTATTTACATTTTCTGGTTATCAAATGAAGGCATAAAACATTAATTTAATTTATCTTTGAATTATTGAAAATTAAGCAAACTTTATTTTTTGGTAAACAAAGGGGATTTACTATTAAAATTAAAACATGGATGAAATGTTGTGTGATTATTCCTTAAAAAATTATGTTTGTTTCTTTTTAGTAGTAGTAGTAGTAGTAGTAGTAGTAGTAGTAGGCTATGTACATTCTGCTGAACAATATTAATACATTTCTGGCAAATACTTGTCTTTTAAATTAAACCAGACTTTTATTTTGACGGGCTGCCATGAATACCTTTACAGTTCTGTGTATGTGATATGACGCTAGTTTTACTCAAATCAAACGGTCAAATGCACATGAAGTCACTCTCAGAGCAGTTCTGGAGATGTTGTTCCTGTGTTTACGTCCTCATTTAGTGAGACGGCAGATGTGTGTAATAAACGAAATCGCGCTTCTGCGCCATTCATTAACAGAGACATGCAGAACATGCAGAATTCATATTTAAATTGAGTTTTCCGGCTTAATATTTACAGATATTAGTCCATATCATGATTTGATTTAAGTGTAATGACCTACTTTTGATTAATTCATTCAAAATTTTACAAATTCCGTGACATTCCGTGTTAAACTGTAAATTCCGTTTTTATGACTGGATTCCGCGATTCCGTCTGCGTTTTCCGCATCGTAACATTTTCATTTTGGGGTGGAGTATCCCTTTAAGAGTTTGTCCTGATAGTAACTTTTGTCTATAACATCAAATATTGGACAGAAAAAAAGCATGTTTCACCGCCAATTCAGTCCAGCAATATTAACATTTTGGTGCTTCTTCAACAATCAATAAACGTCCATGAGTTAATCTAGTAGGCCTATGTCTAATACGACACCTTGTATACACAACTTGGTCATGCCTGGATTTGAAAGAATAAATATATCTTGTTCCTACAACAGAATTTATTTAAAAAAGTTTGTTATTTTGACATTCTTTCAATTAAGTTTGCCATTTCTCCAATATGTATCTGTTGATTACTGGCCTCACATCAGAACGCGGGATTTGGCATTCATTTACATTTTCTGTAAGAACTTGTTTTGCAGCTATGTCAGCTTGTTTGCTTCCAATAATTCCACTATGTCCTGGAATCAAGCAGAAAACAATATCATACTTGAGTCTACGCAACTGATTTGCTTTGATGAATATGTCATCAATTATTGGATGATTTGTTTTCAAAGACTCCAATGCTTGCAAATGGGATTTTTAAATCAGTGAACACTAGAAAATTTCTTTCTTTTGCTTTTTCAATATGATCCAGATCAAGTAATACAGCTAGGGCTTCTGCTGTAAAGATGGAACAGTAGTCTGGAATACGAAACTCTCGTCACGTCACGGTTTTATTTTTACAGGACAATCTTTAATCTGAATTTGTTTTTGTTTTTTTAAAGGGTGGCGGTGTGGCTTGGAGGCGTGGTCAGATTTTCCTGCTTTTTTGTTTCTAGCTGATCACATGCCTGACTTATAGAAAAGCAGAAATAATGCTGTTACTCCAGTGCACAAAGCAGCACTGTCACGAAGAAGGCAGTCAGTCAAACAGTATTTATAAGTTTTCAAACAGACATTGAAAATGTTGCATTCGCTATGATGTTTAACAAACAACAGGAAGCCATTTCTGGAGTCTTTCACTGATTATGACTGTCACTTAGCAAAATACTCTGTTCATGAGCCACAAAAACTGTAGTTTTATGTAACAGCTGTGGTTCGGGGCATGTGACCAAAATCTCAAATCTTATCTGTTGGTGAGTTTTCTTTGTAGTGCAAAAGTGAAAAGCGATTAGAACAACAAAAAACAGTCACATTGACGGCATGCAAATATCAGTGACTGTCTTAACAGATGCATTAACAGATGTTTGTTCAAAAAAAACATTTCACTGCACCATTTTTTTTTCCTTAGCGTGACGTGATGTTAGTTTTGATGTGAACACGTGTTTACATATAGCCACTTCTGGTAAACCAGACTTGCACAAGTATAGTACACACACACTAGGTTGAAAGGCTTGAGAGAGCGAGAGAAAGGGAAAAAATCAGTGGTGCAGCTCAGAAGGAACTCACTGCAATGCTGTGTGAGGCTCCTACGTGGACATGTAGGCCGGGTGTGTTGTAGTAGGACATGCCTGCTCTGGTCAGTGTACTTGGCGGGGTGAAGCCCACTGTGTGACTCGCATATGACAACCCTGCAGAACAGACCGTGAACAGAAAGTCAGCAAGGCTTTAGCAAATACCTTGACCTGCATTACTATACAGTAATAATCTACTGGGTGCCATTTTCCATGCAACAATAATAAAGGAGGAGTTTTGTGAGAATAGAAATTCAAGTCATTCATCTCCTCTGTGTCGAGTCAGTGAGTTAACCAAATATTAACATTAGTGAATAAATAATTGAGACCAGTTTTGCAATTTTGATTAATCCATTTAAATAACTGATCTAAAAGAACATTTGTTGTCAAATCGACCATCACTATGTAAATATCGAATGAATATACATTACATATATTTATACAGACTATGAATAACCACACAGCCTTGTAGGAACAATTAGCCAACATTTATCAAACAACTTCAGTAGATTAGTAATACAGTAAAACAGTGTCATATTAAGCACTTTTATTAAAGCTTTTTGTAACTTTGGAGCTTGACAGATCCAGTCCTCATTCACTTTCATTATGTTAAAAAGTGCAGCCATGGCACGATTTCACCTTTTGTGTCTCACCGATGTTCCACAGGTTTGGAACGACAGGAGTAAATGATGACTGAACTTCCATTTTGGAGTGAATAAATCCATTAATAAAATATTTATAGTAATTTCCCTTAAAATCTTTTCATAAATTTTCATTAAAGGATACATGCTTAGATTTCAGTCAAAATGAGGTTGTTGTTGTAGCTGCCTATTGTTAAGCCAAATGTTTCGTCATCGGAAAACCCATAACATCAAAAAACCAGCCTAGACGGGCAGTGCACTTCTAAAGAAATCTTCTAAAGATCTATGTGCTTGTGGATTTATTATGTTGAGCGATTCTGTCAAGAAATGTTGACCAGACCTGCTCCTGAAGACACGTGTGGACTGAATCTGACTTATTCAACTTAGGTGTACCATCTCTGGATCAGTTTATGAAGAATTGAAAAATTGTTTGCTACTTAAATTTATTACTTTTGTTCTTTCATGATGTTTGAGTACATAACAGGTGCATCGTTTCCATTCTTACAAAATACCACAATAAAAACTGGGACCCATTTTCAATAGCAAACTAAAATAAACAAGTTCTTTAGGAAATATGCATAAAATACATTTTCAAGTAAACATGGTGTACCTGGTGAGATAGGTCTGCTGGAGGATGGGGATGGGCTGTAGGGAATGGGGCTGGATACGGTACGGGGACGTAGGCCTTGAGCGGACATCTCATTGAAGTACCTGCATAACAACAGTGAAATGAACCGATATGAGTGAAGCAGTGGGTGATACATAAGTTATATGTTCTGGGATTTTCTAACGATAATTATACAATATTTTGTTTGTATTTGTGTTGGTACATTGACTGGCTAGGCCTGTTGTGGTCAGCTGCCTCCCTAAATCTTTTGATATTCTTCATATTTTCTCAGTTCTTAGCAGTGACAGAAATTAACTTCATTACAGAGCAATACTTTCCAAATGATTTCCAGGGCATTTTTTTCTCTAATGTATGCATCTTTTGTCAAATTATTATATTTAATCAATAAACTAAATCTGGATAAGACAATGTAGTAGGTTTTGCAACACAGAGGCTGCATCTAAAGCAGCATTTAGCTGTATTTTCACTGCAATTATAACTGCATAAATACTAGATTAATGTTTAAAAAATAATACTTTGAATCTTGATACTTTAAATATGAAACTAAAACTGTCTAAGCTAATGAGTCATTAGCAATGTTTACATGGACACTTTTTGCTTCCACTGGAATGAATTTTTACTTCACTGCACATCAAGTGTTTACATGTCCTCTCAGTCGGATTACAGAAGGAATAAACCAACCCTTACAATCCGATCAAAATTTGGCCAATTCAATTGACGTGGTTACATGTGACTTTTTTATTCTTTTTTATCCTGATTGTTCAGGAACCAAGCAAATAACTGTTTTTATGACTGGATAATTGAATCATTAATTTAATAAAAATGAAAAAAAATAAATAAATTGCTGATTCAACAAATGAACAAATGTTGCTTGGAGATGCACAAAGGTTAATTGTGGCTTAGTTTGAATCTATTTTTGTTGCCCAAATAGAGCAAAAAACAGACAATATTGACAATATTAAGTCTAAAATGTAACTCACAATATTAAATTTATGTTTATTGAACTGTTAAAATCAATAATCATGCAGATTTGCAATCATGCAGATATTCAATAAAAACAGCTCTTGTGATATTCATAATATAAGTCAAAAACATGCGCAGGGGCATTTTTGTCCACATATATTGAATTTTGTGGTCATTTAAAATACATTCAACTAAGCAACATCATGCCATGAAAAGCATGCATTTGTGTGTGTTTTTGAAAGAGAGCGACATACTCAAAGTAAGTTTCCAGCAATTATGATATTATCATAGACCAGTGGTTCTCAACCACATTCCTAAAGCACCCACAAATTGCAAATCTTGCATGTCTCCTTTGTTTGACCCACCCATTTCAGGTCTTGGAGTCTCTACTGATGAGTTAAATCAGGGGTGTTTGATTAGGTGACATGCAAAATGTGCAGTGTGGTGTTGGGGGGGGGGCTCAAGGAACGTGGCTGGGAACCACTGTCATAGACAATACATATTGCAGAGCCCTAGTGTTACATGTGATGTTTGGGCTGTGGATACCTCTCATCATCCATCTCCAAGCTGGACTCGCTCTCAGAGAGCTGCCGGCACAGGGCCTCCCTGTGCTCCACCTCCCTCTGGAGCTTCCTCTGCAGGCGGATGTTCTCCTCCCGCATGTGGCGCTCTTCTTCTATGTACTGAGCCCTCTTCTCAGTATCTATGAACACACACACACTGCAATGAGCAGAGCTTATCTTTATGGTAAAGTCATACAGTAACAGTGCATTTGTTCACGTGCACAACCATGAGACGACCAAATGAGGTCACCATTACAAAAAGCATGTGACCGTGTGAGAAATTTTGGACCTGTTGATGGAACTATCACTTGCTGCCTCAGAGCATGTTGTTATTTTACAACAATCTTACCAGTGCAAGAAAAACTATTATAGTTTTTTTTTTTATATATATTCTAAATTAGCAATAACACTTTACAATAACACTTTACAATAAGGTTCATTAGTTAATGTTAGTTAACTGCTTTAGTTAACATGAACTAAGAATGTACAATACTTCTACAGCATTTATTAATCGTAGTTAATGTTAATTTCAAAAGCACGCGCCGATGTGATCTCTTTTTTGGTCATACAAATAGGAGTTATACATTTGTAAGCTTGAAAGACTGTTCTTTTATTTGTGTGCAGTCACAATAACAAAACAATAAAAACCTTTGTGATTTTGTGAAATAATGAAAGCAAACAGTGTGCGCATTCTGCCATCTCATCACGGTCTTTGAACTTCAAATAATAAAACGAAACTCTGTGTATACTTGCCTCAGAGTTTTCTTTTAAACGAACCAATTCAAATGGAAAACAACTATTCTTAGGTGATGTGATCTGTATGAAACATTAACATAGGCGCATCCACTGAGGAGATTGTTAATTCATCACTGCAGCCGAAAATACAGCAAATACTGGTTTACCAACGAATTATTAAAATGTTGAGTCTGTCTCCTTGCTTTTTTTTTTCCATGATGCATTCATAATCATTACTTATGCCAGTGCGCTGTGTGACAAACTATATCCGTGCACTACATAGCCAGTTAAACGCTCACTAATATATGATTTATGGTTTATTAATATATACGTGTGTAATGGTGGCAGAACTGTTGGGTAGAAGACTAAGATTAAAAGAACTATAAAAATACACCATAGGATGTCACAAAAATCCATTAGAACACAAGCCCTCATGCGGAGTTCTTCTTGTTAATGTATGTTGTGCCATCTAGTGGCCATAAAATGTTATACCATAAAAAAACACCTCTTTCTAATCCCAAACCTTGAATTGTGTTCTATGCTCAAATTGCAATGCATGATGGGTGACATCAGATGAAAAGAAAACTTGTTTCTGGGGCAGCCCAAGTTATTATACTTTGATAAAAATTACAAAGACAAACAATTTCTTTGCAGAACAGGACCAGTTTTCATTTTATATTGTCAAAGGACCAAGAGGAAAACGAATTGTGTCTGGTACTTACGCTGTATATCTGCAGTGCGGAGGTTCTTCTTCAGCCGCTCCACCTCACTCTTAAGGAATCTGATGTGTCGCATCATATTCTCAGGCGAGTCAATCTCCATGGAGATGTCTCTCGGGGAAGGCGGAGCAGAGACGGGCTGGTCAAGCTTCTCCTGAAGAATCCTGCAGGGTTGGAACAAAACAAAGATCTGTAAATCTAACCCTTAAAAGTCAGGAAAATGTAAAGATATAACTGACCTATAAAACACATAAGAATGTGTTCATCAAATGCATGTGGGGCACTTTAAATATTCAAAGTGGCATCAGTACTTTCTCAATTACAAAGTAGGGTTTATATTTATGAGGTGAGCTGTGGCAGTGTTACCCAAACCAGCAGCTACTGACAACAGAACTGCACTGGCCTTTTTTCTGCTTCCAGTTTGTCCATGCGTTTCCACAGCCGATTCACTAGGGCTTCTTGTTCTTGCTCTAAAGTGTTTTCCAAATCGATCTTTTCACGACTAAGCTAAAATAACACAAAAGAGTTCAAATATATGGGAAGAACTGAAAAGAATCTTTTAGCATTCAAGAAGCAAAATTTGAAGAAGTTACCTGTTCTAAGGTGAGCTGTTTGGAGATTGTGTCGTTCTCCAGCTTTTTGATCTTCTTCATCAGTTTGTTGACTTGAAACTCCTGCTCCTGTTCTAAGTGCTGCTCCAGTTCAGCCTTCTCATGTTGTAACTGAGCAAGAAACAGAAAAAAAGAGATTGGGTCTAATATTTTTTTTTTCTTTTTTTTTCTTCCTATAGCTGGAATTTGAGTCTGAGTGCTTACACCTGCATTTACAACAATCTGCAACCCATGACTCAACATTTTCCCATCTGTGATGAAATGCGTAAGACCACAGGTGACCATAGGCTTCTCTTCAGCTCTCTCTTCCCCGCTCCATCTCTCATGTTCCACAAGAAATTGAGGACAGGAAGAATTCCCCGGTCCCTTTAAGCTGTAAGAAGTTCCTTAAAGACGGCATTGCTAAAGCAGTTCCTTTAAAGTGCATGAATCACTGCTTCAAAGTCAGATAAACCTCAAGAGTGTGGTGGAACTGGGAAGGGCTTTTCATGGAAGCTTTGTCCTTGGTAGGTGAGCTCAATCTATCACTCTTAACAAGGTTGTGTGTATGTTTAAATGATCCCAGAAGGCTTGGTCAATGCCAATTACAGAGCAGACCTTGAACAACATCATCTGTACTCCCCCTCAGTGACCTATCACTAGAACTTTGAACACAATGGTGGAAACCATCTTCTTTTACTTTAACATGTGCTCTACATTTGCTACGAAATATGTATGGCCCTATGATTTCTGAGATGTGGAAACCATGGATGGAATCGAGTCATGAAAATAGACTAGTATCTGTAAATATTAAGCCGCAAAAATATGAATCCTAAATGTTCTGAGTGTCTCTGTGTGAATGAAGCAATGAATGGAGCATAAGTGCGGTTTCGTTTACTACACATACTAAAACACACGTGACACTCACAGTGATTTCTGAATCTGCCGTCTCACTAAATTAGGACACAAATACATAAACATCTCCAGAACTGCTCTGAGAGTCACTTCCTGAGCATTTTAACATTTCATTTGAGTAAAATTATTGTCTTATCATATACACACAGAAGCGTAATGGTAGTCAAAATAAAAGTTTAGTTTAACTGGAATCAATTATGTCAGAAATATATTATGGTGCTTTTCCACTGCGTCGTACGACTCTGCTCTGCACGGCTCAGTACAGTACGGCTCGGCGCAGTTTGCGTTTCCACTGCAGTTTAGTACCGCTTTAGAGTGGGCAGGATTATTAAAAAACAAAAAAAAATGGAATCCAGAAAAATTGTAATAAAAAATAAATAAAAATAAATTTGGAAAAAAATAAAACAGATTTTATAGGGCCCTAAATATGTGGATGGGTGAAATGCAGAGCACAGGCTCATCATACTTGGCCATATCACGTCATTCCCTTTCCTTTCCTTTCCTTTCCTTTGTATGAGCGTCAAATGTAAATTATGTTAGTGGCCATCCTTCCAAGCGAGCTGTACTGCTACCAAAATGTGACGTGTAAACCCTGCTGATCACTGATTAGACGGTGAGAATCGCCACTACCTGCGTCATTGAACTTGCAACAAGAGAAACTAGACCCACTAGATTAAATCAGCACAGCCAGCAAGGATCGAACGCAACAGATTCAACGAGCGCATGGTCTTTTGAGGAAGTACAGATGTTCCTCTCATTGTTAGCCAAGAAACGGATCCATGCAGTGGAAAAGCACCATATGATAAATCCTAAGCACGCACACTAAAATTCATAACTAAATGCACTGGGTGGCGCTGTGCAGTGAGTTAACAAGTTGATTTATTTGATCACAGAATGTCATTGTCTGCCTGCGAAGTTTGGGATTCCTTTGATCAAAATTATTTTACTAAGTGATCTTCAAAATGGAATTACTTTTGATCAAATGAATCATTTATCACTTATTTGTTATCAGACTGAGGAGCCAACTTTCACACGAGCATGTGGAGATTATTGTTTTTCTCAACATTAACATGTGAAGCAATATAAACACGATAAACCAAGGCTGACTTGAGTGTATGTATGTTCTGTATTGCAATTGGCACGGTCTGCTTTATTTTTCCCATTTGCTCTGCTTGAGCTTGAATGCTTTTGTTATATATATATATAGCATATATATGTATATATATATAGCATATATATATGTATATATTTGTTTACGCACCAATTTTTTTTCGTTTGTTTACAGTTTTCAACTAAAAGAAAACCTTGAGATAAAACGTAGACATTGTTGTGTATGTCTTATGTCAAGCTTGTTCAGAAATGGTGACAAAAACTTGATTATTAAAAATTTAAATTTTTCTCCTTAAAAATTATTTAAATTAACAAATATTCTAATATTCGGGGTTTTATTAACGAGCCCAAATATTCAAATACAATATTTTTGAAAAATGCCCATTCCTAGACCATAAAGAACAAATCCTATTCACATACCGGACAATAGCTGAGCACTTACTTGCATAAGTTTTCGAGAGAGCTCATTGGTGAGGAACTCCTCTTCCTTTTCATAGTTGACTGCTAGAGTTTCTTTCTCTTTCTGCAGTGCCTGAATCTTCTTGAACAGGGTGTTACTGATGAACTCTTCTTCTTGCTCTGCTCTCGCTTGCTAAAAAGTATTTTAGAAAGCACAAAAATGTTAGTCTAAAGGGGCGGTCACGCTGCACTTTTCATTCCATTGACTTCCATTCATACGCATGCGAATGCGTCAGACCGGAAACACAAGCTTATGCAAAAATTTCGCATTTCGCTGCATTCCAAAGTTCAAGTTTGGTGATCTCTGACCTGCGAATTCACATCACATGAAGACGTGTGACCAGTAGAAGATCGATACATCACTGCGTGACCTCTCTGTACAGAAATTCAAAAATGGAGGAAGCTCTAATTTTAGAGATGCAGCATAGCATCTTTAAAAGATTATAAAAATCTAATAAAAATAGCTGCATGGTTCGCGGTGTCAATGGAAACAGGAACAAATGGAACATTTGAATGCGGACATTTTATAATTTTTATTTTTGCGATGTGCCTGTACTGTGTCTTTTGTGACGGCATCGAAAGCATCTTATATTGTTCTCTCTCTCTCTCTATCGCAAAAGAAACAGTACAAGCACATCGGAATCCATGTTGTGATAACTGAGGGGAAACCTTGGTGCCTGATGTTATATCCTGCTCCCGTACAAATTCGCAGAGGTGTCCGAAAACATTTTGCACTTTCAATGTCTAGTGTGGCCGCCCCTTCAAGCTGCTGAAAATACATCAGTAACAGGTAATAGTTGTGGTTCATTAACCTTATATTTGTTGCCTCAACTAACATTTTTTCACTTTGCATGCATATATAATGGTAATAAAATGGTTGATAATGTAGGACTGCCTCTGAATATAAAAAAAAAAAAAAAAAAAAACACTTTTTGATTAAGGAATAGTTCACCCAGAAGAAAATTTGCTGAAAATATTCTCACCCTTAGGCCATTTTGTTCCTTCATCATTTGGAGAAATTTAGAATTTTACATTTCAAACTGTTGCTTCCAGCTAAAATATGAATCCTCTATCCATTAGGGGTGCACTATAAATATCGGCCGATAATTAGTCATTAAAGCTGGTTCTCTAATCATCGGTAAATTCCATCAGGTGCGTGATTTCACATAGAGCAGCGTTTACTGATGAGATGCGCATTAATTATCGGCCGATATTTATCGTGCACCCCTGCTATCCATAATATTTTTTCTCCATTAATAAAAAAGAAATATGCACAGATCAAGCACTGCTTACAAGCAAAAACAGTCTAAAACAGTTCTAAACAAATATGTAGGTGATTTTGATGTGAGAGGACAACAGATGGACTTTTTCACTGGAGGAATCGTTATTATGGATTAAGGGCTTAATAATTAATTTTGGCCAAAAGCAATAGGCCTAGTTTAAAGTTAAAACACCTTAATGGTGGATTTGTTTCTAACTAACAACCATGCAGCTTTTCACTTCACAAGACATTAATTGATGGACTGGAGTTGTGTGGATTACTTGTGGATTAATGTGATGTTTTTATTAGCTGTTTGGACTCTCATTCTGACGGCACCCATTCACTGCAGAGGATCTATTGGTGAGCAAGTGAGGTGATGCTAAATTTCTCCAAATCTGTTCTGAAGAAGAAACAAACTCATTTACATCTTGGATCAGTATGGTGAGTAGTCTATATTTTCAGTAAATTCTCTTTTGTGGGTGAGCTCATCTTTACTATTCCTATTCCTAACATGTTGTGTTGATCATTTTGATTTCTTGTGTAAGAAAGATGGTTTATTATCATTGTACAAGGTGCAACAAACTTTACAGTGGCAACTCTCAGAGAGCAAGAAACATATATACACACATAAAAGAATTAACATTACTATAATTAATCAAATGTAAATGTATTAAATTAAATAACATGGATGGACGGATGGATGAATAAAGTACTGTGTGTTTGGGATGTTTCTTGCTCTCTGAGAGTTGCCACTCTAAATTTCATTGTACTTTGTGCATGCCATTGTGCATTGTGTAGACAAGGATACATATTAACCAGAAAAGCATGTTATGAAGAATTGCTTAACACATCATACTGGAACTGGGTGAATCATAAAGCAACACTTCTTGTAGATATTTCACAACCAATATAGAATCAGTCTGCCTCTCTGACTAATGAATGCAGAACAAAAGCCGTACAAGCATGAAGTTTGTTTCTAAATGCAGCTGCAACAATTTAAAGAAATGTTGGAGGCAGCAAAACTGGGCCAAGGAAAACATCATGAAGGGGGATAAATCAAAGTCATTTCAGGACAGTGGTTTAGTTATAATTTATACAGAGAAACCAAGTTCATCTGGCTTGCAGAGACCAATTCGCAATGCACTCTAAAACCCATGTCCATGACATATAAGGAACTGAAAGTCTAACAGAAAATGTTTTTTCTACATATAGGTGTTATTAAGAAGCCATCTGCAGACCCTGAGAGAATATAAAGTGCATAATGATAAAGATCTCTGCAGATAACATAGGGATATACTTTATCAAGTGGCTTTCTCAATTTTGATTGTACACTTAAACACATGCTGACAACACACTAGAGCAACTGTCAGATGATCATCAAATATAGCAACCAAAACAAACTGATGATAGATTGTACTGTACTTGCTTTACAGTACTGTAACACCAGTAGATCATCATCAATCCATGTGCAATCCATCATCCATATGAGATGATTTGCATTAACTTACTTGATGAACTACATCCTACATTTGTTTAACCCTACGAGGCCTACAGTATAATATTTGACACTTTGCTGAAAAACCTCTTGTACACAATCTATTACATGCCTTCTGCCCTCAACCTATTATATTTGTCTTTTTGCTGCAAAGTCTTTAATACATTGCAATACACACACACACACACACACACACACACACACACACACACATATATATATATATCTATCTCTCAATGACCATCCATACATCGTGACTATCCATACATACATTATATAAATGTATATATGTATATGTGTATGTATATATATATATATATATATATGTATATATATATATATGTATATATATATATATACATATATATATTTATTTTTCACAAAAATCAAGTTAAAAAGTGTGCAGCAAATGTGATACATCATGCTCATCTTCCAATCACTATTGTATTTGATTGCATTATATGTTGTGCCACCACTATTGAAACTTGATACTAAAATTAAGCATTTAAGTATAATCTTAATAAGACGTTATCGGGAGATAACTGGCATTTATAGCATTTTATACAAGTAGTCTGCTGTACTGTTATAAATAGTGCAGTGATTACAGTGCGTCATAATTTCTGTTTATCCATATAAACATCAGCAATAGCACCAAATTATATATGCTTGCTCAGTTTGAGCTTCTGGACAAAATTAAGGCATATTTTGTTCCTTAAGTATGAGCTCCACATTCATTATATCATTATACATGAGCCATATAAGGCTGACATAATACAAAACATAAAACACATAAAACCTTTTTTAGATTTATTTTAATATTTTTCTAAATGTCTAATAAACTGATATAATTTATAATTATATATACATTTTCAAATCAAATTTTTCCTAACGTATTTCATATGTCAGGCTTTAGAGGGTTAAACTGTACTATTATATATTAATTGTCAAATCTGCTTAAACGTGCAAACAGCGTCATCACTAACTAACCAATGCTAGCCACTAAATAGTGTATCGTGTTGATATACACTGTATTATAGGAGTTTATTATTATCGTGCTTCCATTGGCGCGTGCATCTGTAACGTTACTTCAATGTACGTTACTGTCACTTAAAAAAATAAGACCAAGTCTCCATGAATCGGGTACTTTATACTTTTTCTGTAAACTATTTATATAGATACTCTTCTAAACTAAGTATGTGAGTTATACTAATGAGGCTGGAATTAATAACTGTCCCAATTTAACTTATTATTGTGCTGCTAGCTCATGCTAAGATTAATATTTCACTGACAGTTTCTTAGATTCTGAACACAACCAAAACTTCCACAGAGTCACTAAAAGTGGACTAAAAGGTGCTTGTTTAATAAATTATTATAATTTAAATAACAGGACAATGAAAAATCTGAGACAATAAAAGCTAATCATTAGCACATTAGCTTCAGTGAACCGTAAATGTACCGTAACAGCTACTGTAAGTTTAATAACACATGAAATGATTGAATTCCTTATTATTAGTGTTAGATTTTATGTGTAGTCTGGTAAATAAGTATTTATTGTAAAAACATTTGTGAATGACTCACTATGGTGACACTGGCTTTGCGCAAGTCTCTATTCTCCTCCTGCAGAGCTTTACACTTCAGCTTAAACGTCTCGAGCTCGATCTTCAGCACTTTATTCTCTTGCTGTAAAGATGCCAGGCGGTTCGTCAGCTCCTCGAGACGGAACGAGGAGATGAGGATGGAGGAGGACGAGGATGAGGAGCACTGAGGGGTGGCTCCGTCCGTGTCGCTCTCACTCGCACTGTCCGCCATCATTGAGCATCAGCGTGAGTCAGAGAGAGAATGAGGAATGAATACTGCTTTAGGGTGTGAGTCGCTACAGCGACCTCTAGTGATTCGATTCATTCGAGCGAATCGGTTCGTTCAAACGGTTCGCGCTGGAAAAGGGCGGGGCTTAGAGCTTGGGCACAATGGGGCTCAATAATTCTGCTGTTTATTAAAGTCCTTACTGAAAGTTTCGAATTCAAAATATCATAACTGTTTATATATATATATATATATATATATATATATATATATATATATATATATATATATATATATATATATATATATATATATATATATATCTGTATACTGGTCGTGGGCTATGTGTCTCACCTGGTTGCCCGTTGACGGCAACATTACCCAGTAACTTTACTCAAAATGTTGCCCAGTGTATCATCCCCCGAAATGTTTAAATTATTGTTTAGGCGTTTGATGAACCAAGTATATAATAAAATAAGTAGATAGAATATAAATAGAATAGAACCTGTTATTAATTTTTTTCTATAATAAATAAAATGAAAACAAGTAGATAGAAAAGAAATAGATTAGAGATGGTTAGTGTTAGAGGGTTTCTCTATAATTAAAAGAAAACAAGTAGATAAAATAGAAATAGAATAGAGAGTGCCAGTGTTTAGAGTTTAGCAACTGAATGCAGCTGTGCTCACCTTACATGTTCAGCTACTGTAGGTAATATGGGCTAGTTCTTCCAAAAATTGTCATTCAAGCTCAACATGTCGTTCCAAACTCATAAGACTTGTTTACGTTTGGAAGACAACTTCAAATATTTTTAACATTCTCTAATCATTTTTGTGCTTACATTTTAAGTCCACACAACCAAAATGTTTGCTTCAAAAAGTTCATAAAGAGACTATAAAAGTATTCCATCCAAGTGAACACAGTGGTTTGTTTGAAGAGACAATTGTTTTGTATGATGATTTTTTTTTTTTTTTGTATCATGATGAATTTAATTTAACCTTTAAGATATAAGAGCTCACAAATATGGAAAAAGGAAGCTCAAGTGTGCCTGTTTGAAGTATGACACAATATTAATTTCAGTCGAAGTACCTTCAAGGACTGCCTTTCTCTATATACTACAGA